>NW_007728474.1:232924-303512 GCF_000696425.1 Galeopterus variegatus | reverse complement strand
GGTGGTGGTGGTGGTGGTGGTGGTGGTGGTGTTTGGGTTGAGGATTGGGTGTGGGGAGGAGAGAACAATTGGTGGATTGGCTCATCGTCCTCCTTTAAATGATTCTTGCTTTTTGAGCTTCTCCTTTTCCATGTCCGAACCAGTAGATTGTATACAAGCTCCAAGTTCTGTTTTATAATGGCTTTCAAGGTAAAGGACATGGGAATGAAATAATAATTATTATTATTGTTTATTGGGGGCTGTCTTGTGCCAAGCACTGTGCTAATTATCCCTTTCCATTTGTATTTCATCTAATCCTTGTCATGACTCCATGAGGGAAATATTATCATCCTTTATAGATGAGGAAATTGAGCCTCAGAGAGGTTAAATAACCTGCCTAAAACCACACAGCTAGTAAGGAAGAAGTCGGGATCTAAACGCAGCTTTACGGAATGCCCAAACCACAAGGCCTCTTTGCAAGTGCAGGTCATGTGAGAATAGGGCCCTGTTGGTCCTGACGTCTATTTCCTCTTGTGTAAAATGGGGATAATAACTGTACCCACCTCACAGGGATGTTGTAAAGACTAAGGAAGGTAATGCTGAGCACTGCACATAGTAAACCTCAAAAAACATTGGCTATTATTACCATTTAAACCTCTCCTGATTTGAGCATAACATATTGCACACGGGTATTGATATTCAACACTGTACTTCATAGATATGTGCAACCAATTATGTTCCAATTAAAAAAAAAAAAGACCCTCTCAAGATAATGGGGAGATAATCGTTGAAGTTTGTAATAGGTACCTAGAAGTTCATTGTACTATACACTCTATTTTTACGTATGTTTGAAATTTTCCATAACAAAAAGAAAAAAGAAAAAGGAGTTAACTAGGCAGGTATTATGTGTCACTAGCAGCCAACAGATCAATAAACACAGACTTATTGGAANCGTGGCCTTGGTGTTATCAGCACCGCACTCTACCGAGTGAGCCACGGGCCGGCCTGGCTGGAATTATTTTAACTCCTTATGTGGGGCTCAGACTGAGGAATGGAGAGTTGAGAGGTTTTGAGAAAAGTGCCTTCAAGCCACTTGACCTTTTGATAAAACAATTCTCTTGACTGGTTCATCTCTCTAATGTTTAGGGGCCATCAATTCTAGCTTGATGGAATGTTTTCAGCACAGGCTTTATAGCCACACTGGAATGTACAGTACTGTTTTTGCTTATTATGTTCAAGTGTTCTAACAAATGAATGATAGTGAAGGGGGGGTTGGGAGATGGGAGGAAAGAAAAGATTAAACATAGACAGAGGGTTCTGGGAGGTAGTGATAAGAGAAGAAAAAGAAAGTTAAAACCAGGAGAGAAAGTCAAGTGCTCGGGTGGTATTTCATTTATTCATTAAACTGATATTTATTGAGTTCCTACTTCGTGTCAGACAAACAAGCACATAAATAAGCAGGATGGTTTTAGATGGTGACTAATCCATGAAGACAATGTAGCGCTGAGAGGGTGGTGGGTGACGGGGGAGGGGTTGGTGACTTGCCTTTGGGTGGTCAGGGAAGGTCTCTCTGAGGAGGTGATAGGTGAGCAGGGAGCTGGATGACAAGGAGCCAGCCATGGATGGACCTATCTTTAGCAGACAGTGTAGCCTGCATCTCTGTGGTCTGATTATTTGGAGGTAAACCCAGATGGGGGTTTTCTGAAAAAGAAAGAATTCTCGGTTTCTAGGCCTGTTCCACCCCAGCCTCCTGGGCTCCATCTCTGACCTTGGAAGGCACCCATCTATTTTCTGAGAGGTAGAGCAATCAAGACTGACTTGAAGCTCTTGGGTAAGTTAAGAGCAAAGACAGCAGAATAAGTAGTAGTCAGGAGTCAAGGTCTCTAAAGGTATAGGAGGGAGAAGAAAACCCAAGGTTTAATGGGAGGGAAGGAGAATGAGGGAACTGGAAAAAAGCAGACGCGCCTGGAGTTTGTTTCTTTTATATGCATGCTTTTAGTGGGAATGATTAAAAACTAATGGAAGGGTGAGAAATGATTAACAGAAAATCAAAACCCGTCCCTTCACCTACATTGTACTGTAAATACTTTAATATTTTTATATTCTGCTAAAAACACCTGGGAGCTTTTCTCTTTAGTAAATGAAACGATAAAGATTAATGAGTTAATTTGGTAAAGCTGATTTGAATTGCACAGAAGGCATTGCATAAGTACTTGGCATTTAAAAAGTTATCTGACATTTAAAAAATGACTTAATGAATTCAAGAGCTAATCTTATACTCTGACAGAGTGAGCCATTGAAAATCTAGGATTATTACCTTGCTGTAAACATAATGTAATGCAGTTGAGTTACCAAAGAAAGAGAGCCATTGATGGTATACAAATATCCATATGCACATACACACATATAATGTAGCAAAACTTGAAGAGGACATTCATTAAAATTAAATAAATATCTTACTATTTTCTTTCTTACTCTTGGATAATATCTGAGCTACAGACCTAGGGAGAAACCCTTCTCCCTAACAATTTTTCCTCTTCCTTTCAACTTGTGTATTTTGAACGTTACTACCATGGGTTTGCCTCTAAAAACAGACCTTGGGATGTCTAACCTTAGAAAGGAGATGAGATCCTAAACCCAAGTGGCTATATCTCCACCCATCGGTCCCACAGAGCCACCAAAGATAAGGATCTTTCCTGTAGGTGTCCCTCAGGCCCTCCTCTTACTTCTCCCACTCCTTTCTAATTGGGGTTCCCCATCTTTGTAGCTGTGGCTTACTGGCTCCAAGAAGAGCTATTGTCCCTCATTAACGAGGCTGCAACACTCTGGCTGTCTAACTGCCTCCCACGCAGCTCACAACTTCATTCTGCCCGTGAGCAAGCTGCCAAGAGTCTCTGGGAACCTGTGGGCAAGTTGAGCTGGAGGAAGAAAACAAAAGGAAGGAGGGCTTTTGTAGCCAAGATCTGAGATGTGCTGGGCAACACACCCTACCATTATCTAAGCAACGGGGAGGGGTGGGGGAGTCCTTTGCTGAAACCCTTATGTGGTCTATCAAGTTGTCACAGCAAGCCTTTGTGCACACAGGGTGTTTGTCTCCTCCTGTGAGCAAACAAAAGGAAAAGAGTCTCTCCTTCTGACCACCAGGCTCCCCTCCTTGGCTGTCTGTCCCTCCACTTTCTTTGGGGGCTCTGAATCTCAGTGGGGATGGAGAGATCTGAGAGGTTTAGTCACTGGGGGTTGGAGGAAAAGGAGAGCTGAGATTCTGAGCTTCCCCCTCTCCCTACCATTTGCTGGGGTTGGGGTGGGGGACCAAATACTGGAAAGGGCTATTCCTTCCAGGAGCCACAGGCTTACGGGCCTGTCAAGTTTCCCTGTGTTTGGCCTTCTTGGGCCCTGTTATTTCTTGCCCACGGCAGCCTGCAGACATAAAAGTGGGCAGTAGGAATGAGGACATAGGTGGGGCTGGGTGGGGCATGGAACTCCACTGGGCTCCCAGTGACTGGGCTGCCTGGAGAGGAGATCTGAGTGGGCAGGGGCTTTGTATACATTGTCAACCTCAGGCTGTCTTGGAGGGGGCCTACCCTGTGTCAAGGCTGACCACCCCAGCCACGCCCAAGTTCTCACTCTGAGACCTTGTCTCTGTCTAGGTGTCCCTGGCCTGGACGGGGTGTAGATCTTCAGTGCACAGAAGACCAGGTGGAACACCCAGGATCTCAACTCCACAATGCAGCCTGCCCACACAGCCTCTTTCTGAGAAGCAGAGGGGACCCCAGACCACGGTGTGGCTCCACCCACCACAAATGTGCCAAGTGGTCCATGTGCTGGTCACCCGGGATTCATTCTGCTCATCTTGGCCACCTCAGGTCCTGGCCCGCTTTTTATGTTGTAAAGGCAATTTGGTGCTGGAGAAATAGGCTGAGTGCACAGTTTTAGGAGGGCTCCACAGGCAGGCATGGTGGAGGCACAGTTTGGTTGGTAGCCAGAGAAGAGCTTTCTAGTTCCCCTCCTGTCAGGAATTTTGGTCTCCCACTTTTTTATGCCTCAGTTCTATAGAAAGAGATATTACATCCTCCTAAGTGTTTAGCAAATTCGCCCAATAGCTAGCAAACATTAGACTAGGAAGAGAAACACTGCAATCTCCTGTCTTAGTTTTTGTGAGGGGCTCATTTAGTGACTTTCACCAAGTCATTAATTTTTTTGTGCCTCAGTTTTCCTACCTAGAAAATGGGGCTAACCTTCTTGTTCTCAAGGAGTTTATTTATTTTATTTTATTTTTTGTGGCTGGCCTATACAGGGATTGAACCCTGAACCTTGGTGTTATCAGCACTATGCTGATAACTGAGCCAGCCCTCAAGGAGATTTTGAGCAATGAAACACAGATCACTTTAATTCCAGGGCTTATATTATCTGGAAGTAAATCTTATCCATGAATTCTAATTGATATTGTCCTCAACTTAATTAAGTGCTTTGTTGACACAACAGAATCATTGTTTATCTGGCTTAGCAGGAGCTGGAGGAGAAACATTTTGAGCCAAAATAGTGATCTCTTCTGCCCCAAGGGAGGTAGAAACCAGCTTTTTCTGTGAGGGGGTGTCTATCTGTATTTAGGCTGGAACTTTGCCTGTGTTTGAGAGATGACACATCCTATTTTAGAGGGGAAGATTGGAGGTGCTGGGGTGAGGGGTGGGAAATCTGAACAACTCCCTAGCTCCTTCTAATCCCAAACTTTAATATCAAACTCGCTTGTTTTGTTGGGCCTGGTGTAACTTCTCCAATCTGACAACTGACGGGGAATCTCTACTTGCAAACTGATTCCACTGTAAAAAGATCATTTTATATCTGTCGATTTTCAGCAGAAAAAAAAAATGTTACACATGGCCCTTTGCTTTCCAGACTGGCCCATAAAAGCTTATCTAAGCCATAATTTAGCAGAACTACGGAGCTGAACTAGCTCTGGTAATGACTGGACAGCTGAGGACTAGAATAGAAAGAAAAATGT
Organism: Galeopterus variegatus; assembly: GCF_000696425.1. Classification (NCBI taxonomy): domain Eukaryota; kingdom Metazoa; phylum Chordata; class Mammalia; order Dermoptera; family Cynocephalidae; genus Galeopterus; species Galeopterus variegatus. The sequence goes on along the minus strand of NW_007728474.1, from coordinate 298,534 downwards.
CCTTTCCTTTTCTTTCCTGGTCCCCAAATTCCCTGCGTCCCCTCCTTCCCTAGGCCTTCAGCTGTGTTCCCTTAGGTATAGGAGGGAAACAACAAACAAACAAAATTCACAATGAGATATGAGAAACACAAAGGAATCTCTAAGAGGTAGAATTTTAAGCAGTGAAACAAAGTAAAAACTCCGGGTGGCACGGAGGATATTTGAGAGAGGTGGTGGTGGTGGTGGTGGTGGTGGTGGTGGTGGTGGTGGTGGTGGTGGTGGTGGTGGTGGTGGTGGTGGTGGTGGTGGTGGTGGTGGTGGTGGTGGTGGTGGTGGTGGTGGTGGTGGTGGTGGTGGTGGTGGTGGTGGTGGTGGTGGTGGTGGTGGTGGTGGTGGTGGTGGTGGTGGTGGTGGTGGTGGTGGTGGTGGTGGTGGTGGTGGTGGTGGTGGTGGTGGTGGTGGTGGTGGTGGTGGTGGTGGTGGTGGTGGTGGTGGTGGTGGTGGTGGTGGTGGTGGTGGTGGTGGTGGTGGTGGTGGTGGTGGTGGTGGTGGTGGTGGTGGTGGTGGTGGTGGTGGTGGTGGTGGTGGTGGTGGTGGTGGTGGTGGTGGTGGTGGTGGTGGTGGTGGGGGTGGAGGAGGAGAGAGCGAGCATTAGCACGAGCAGAGAACTAGGGAAATGTTGAGTCCCGCAAAAGACTGACTTCAGAAGTGAAAAACAAAGGAAGGGGAATAAAGGGATTGTAAAGAGTGCACTTCTCTTGCTGGGGAAATGCAGAAAGCGAATTCTAGGCATCAGTGCTAGGACCAGTCTCACTTATCAGTTTCACAGAGATCTCCAAGAAGGATGCCTAATGACATCTCCAAGTCTGCACATGACCCAAAACTTTTCCAGAGAGTGAAATACAAATCATGCAAGGGATAGCAGAAAGTACCTGGAGATTGTGTGAGTTGTTGGAGAAATGTCAGCTGAACTTCTGTGTCATTATCATTGAAAATAAAACAAGTGCAATTTCTGCATCCTACTTAGAGGATTATGTGCTGCTTCTACCCAGGACAAAGACCTTAATGTGGATGAAAGATTTATTTGTTAATTTTTTTTTTTTTTTGGAGCATGGCTACCATGTGCTAGGAACTGTGCTAGACATAATGAATACAAAGGTGAATGAGGCAGAATAAGAAAAAAAAGTCTGTCTTTAAGGCTTAGTATCCTGCTCTTCTAGATACCCAAGAAGTTAAACAGAAGGCAGGGTATGGATACTGAAACAAAAGGTTACCTTTGTGCCCTTGTACAAAACATAGTGTGTCTACAGATGTGATTTTTTTTTTTTTTTTTTTTTTTTTTTTTGTCCTTAAAGAGAAGGCTGACGGGGATATGAACACCATTCATGAAACCACCAAGGAAACAGATAGGATAAACGTAGGTTTATTCAACCTAAATCCCAGTGTGCTAGAATTACAGGCTACTCTTTGAGATCCAAAAGAGGTAAAGTTAGGACACATAAGATCAAATATGAATTTATATTGTTGTAAACTCATGGAATCTGAACTCAAGAATATAGTAAAGGCTGAAATAGAAATGGCTTTGTGAAGTGGAAAAAAGGGACATCATTCCAGTTTAACAGGATTTTTAGGATACTACCAAAGCTCTAATCCCCACAAAGCAACAAAACAAAACCCAAGATAAAGCATGTGACAAAGGATGTTTGTTCTTTCTAACTTGGAAATAGTTTAAACAAAGTGAGAAAATTGACAATGTGAAAACTGGTGAGATGCTTTCTTATTTAAAACAAAGAGATACAAGGATTCTTGGGAGATATAATTAAAGTTTGAGCTTGTACTTTGGTACTCTTTATGTCAACGTCTCTGCCCTGACAGCTCTATAAACCAGTGGGCTCAGGGCCCCTCTTGTCCCAAGCTTACATAGATGGATCTGGAAGGACAAGAGAGTTTCAAACTTTGAGATCCAAGCTTTCAGAAAAAGAGGTGAACTCATTTTCCCCCCAAGTCTATAGTTAGAGGGACAAAAATGCTGTAAAGGGGTTGAGATCCTTGTAAGGAGAATTCTGATGGGTCTATTCAACAATCTAATAAAAACCTAATTAATGTTAGGTATTTTGAACTAACAATAGTTAGTTGAAAAATAATAGTACTACGGTGTTGACCCCTGTTTAGCTTGTTGTATTATATACTGTGACTCCTAGAACACTTTAAGCTGGACTTGAAAAAACCAGTTTTCTCATGATTCATCTTTTCTTCTTATTGGAAGGATTTAGAAAAAGGCAAAAATAATGGGGAACACCCCCCAATTCAGGAAAACAAAACACAAACAAAGAGCTCCAACTAACCCATCCTAATTTCAAGCTAATATGAATGCACTTTTTTCATGCAGTATTTGCAAGTCTTTTCCTTATGGATATATATTTTTTTTACATAGTTGCAGTCATAGTTGACTTATCTTTTTGACTTCCACTTTTAAAATGTTAAGTCTGTGGTTCTCAACTGGGGGTAATTTTGCTCCCCAGGGGACATTCAGCAAGATCTGGAAACATTTTTGATTGTCACAACTATGGGTGTGTGGGGGGTTGTGCTACTGGTATCTAGTGGGCAGTAGCCAGGGATCCTGCTCAGCATCCTACAGTGAATAGGAAAGCTCCCCACAACGAAGAACATCGGTCCAAAATGTCAGTGGTGTTGAGGTTGAGAAACCTTGTGTTAAACCGTTACTATTAAATCACAGTTTCCAGTATGAATAACCATCCGTTTTGAATGCTTGAATTAAACCCTTCTGGGAAAAGGATATATCATAATTAACTTAATCATTTCTCTGATGTTAGGCTCTTAGGCTCTTTCCAGTTTTTCTCCATTATAGATAATGCTGCAATGGACATCTTTGATCACTTTTTTTCTGCTGAATTATCCCCTTAGGATAAATTCCCAGAAGTAAGAAATACTGAATCAGTGGGTATGAATACTTTTTCATATTTCATGAGTCATTGCCATTTTGCTTTACAAATAGATTGAACCAAATCACAATCCACCATAAGTGTATAAACTTACCAGTTTTACCAAAGCCTCAGCAGTACTGGGAGTTACTATTTAAAAAAATGAGGAGGCACATACGTCAAGAATAAAATTATGCCTCCAGTTTGCTCAATATGGATTTAAATTGCTAATCAGGATGAATGTTTTTTCCATATTTGTCTTCTATTACTATTATTTTTTGATATGAATCTTTTATGTCTCCAGCTTATTTTTCTAACTGGTTCTGAATTTTTTTTAAAAAAAATTAAATGTTATCTTTCCTGAGTGTAGATAGTAATGTTAAAGTTAATGAAATTATTTTACCTTCCCCCCTCCCCCTCCGGTTTTACTTTCTTCCACCACTGCATAGATATGTTAATGTTTCCTCCTGGAATTTTTATTTACAATTTTAATACTCTTTTCAGGTTCTGGTCACCTCACCCCACCTGCCGCCTCTACACAGAGGAAAAGCTTCTCTAGCGATTGATGAAAGTGACCCAGCGAGGTAAGAGCAATACTTGGTCTCTAAAGGTATCCCAGGAACTAATTTCCCTTAATCAAATGAAGGGCCTTAGGAGGAACCACAAGGCAGAAAGGAAAATAAATCTGAAGGAGAATACCAAATTCTGCGAGGAGTCTGAGGGACCTGCATTAAAAAAAGGGCACCGTACCTTTAGGACTTCAGAACTGGCAGTGCTCCACATGCAGCTATGAATATGCAAAAAATGCCTTCATAAATACTTGATTCTGTTCACAGTGGGGAGGCAGTTCATTTGAAAGAGGAAATGGGATCTTGCAGTTGAAACATGTCTGCTTGTCTCTTTTTTCTTTTTTCATTGCTCTTTTCATCTCCACGTTTCCCCTTGTAGTTTTCTTCCCCCTCTATCCCCGACTTAACCCCTCTCCCGGCTCCTAGGAAGTTGCTGATGTCAGTTGCTCTCATTTCTGTTGCTGGACTTACCGCCCGGGCCCTGATCTGGGAAGATCAGTCGCGGAAGGGGTGCCCCGGCGCGAGTGCCACCACCTGCCTGCTCACCGCGCGCAGACGGCGGCCGGGAGCGGGCCGCAGCGTGTCGATGCCACCAGCAGGGGGCACCGCAGGCAGCCTCCAGGGCCGGAGACCCCAGTAACCCGGTCTCCGCCTGGCTTCCTCTCCTACCCGCCCCCTGCCCCCCGACCCCGTCACAAATCGTTTTCCAAAGCTAGGTCTGTGACTTCTCCCTAAAGGGTGGTGATACCAAAATATTCCGTCTTCGGGATCCCCCGCCCCCTTTCAGCTAGCACTGTGATAAAAAAGTAAAAGTATTTTATGTGACTGAACTAATACGGTCGGTCCCCACGGAAGGGAGGGAGGGGGTGAGTCAGTGGGGAACTAATAGAAAGGAAAGCACAGAAACTGCTGCTGCTGAGAAAGACCAATTTTGTGCCGATGTCCTGGCCTGCTTCACAGCGGGAAAGGCGACAGTGGGAGGAATCCACTGGATTTGCCAGTGGCCCATCAAGGTAGGTAACTGAGATCTGCTGGGCAGAAATTTGTTTCTAAATCCGTTCCAGATGCTGTATAGTAAACATGAAATTAGTCATTTACATGAGTAGGTTGAGGAAGTAGTTAAAATTGAAGTCAGTGATTAATCTAATAAGGGGCCATTAGCCTCAAGAAACAAGGGGGGTGAAGGAGGCCAGGGACACGCCCCCACCTCCCCAACTTCACTCCACTTTCTCTGTGGTTTGGGGGCTGGGGGGGGGGCTCCCCAGACTTTCTTTCAAATGGCTTTTCTTTCTGGGGTGGCTTCTAAAGGAATTAAAACTACTCTGACTTGAACAAACCAACTGGTTCTGCTGGGGACAACCCGCCTCATTTCACAAAGGAGGTACATGAAGCTCTGGGAGCAGCTGACATGCCACAGCAGCACAGGGGAAACCCAGGATTAGAGTTTAAGACCCTCGGTCTGGTGCTCCTCTTTCTGACTGCAAGGTTAATAATTCAGGCTAGGATTTAATTTGACATGGCTGAGCCACTCTTTTATTGCAGGTGATATTAGGTCTCCTGAAATACAATCACTGGGCTGTGTGAATTTGGGGTGTGCTTAGAGTATGTGAGGCATTTGCATGGTCTTTGGAGTTGTGGAAATATCAAAATATACAATATTATATGTTCCTTAGTCACAGATTCTCTCAAGAAAGAAATGCCTCTAGATACCTTATAAAGGGTGTCTTCAAAATAGGCATTTAAAAGAAATGCAAACTTAGTCCTGTGGTTCCTCAGTAGCACGGAGGGTGGCTTAGCTGCAATACATCAGTGGAGGCCTTGACCCAGGCCTGGGTTTAGTGAGAGTCCACGCCCTGCCTCAGAACTCAGCTCAGGCACACAGATGAGAATAATAGAACCCATTTCTATTATTATTTTTAATAAGTGCTAGAGAAAAGGAGAAAACCAGGCTGTGGCAGGAAGTTGGACATAAAGGAGAAATAGTGATCGTGGCCCCTAGGCTGAGGGAAGAGACCCAGGTCCCCTGGAGCTGTGTATGCCGCTCTTGCCTCAGGTTCTCTGAGATGCCAGATTCAGCTCTAGGAATTCCCCTGAGGTGTCTCTCCAGAGAGAATTTGAAGACAGTCCCAGTCTCAAAGCTTCCAACAAAGGAACAAACTTACAAATATTTGTGAACATATGTCCTTGAACCACTAATAGAGGTTCCTAATGCATCCAGATAAGCATTTTCCTCTTTTCTTCACAATTACCCTTGCGTTTTTTTCCTCGATTCCTAATTTTTTCTCCCCATTTTCATTAGGAATGCAAATGAGTGCCTACTGCCTCAATGAATAACTTTTGTGTTTTCTTATTCCCTTTCTGATTTTGCAGAAGTCAGACACACACACGAAGACAGACAATGCAGTCACAATTGGACTAAGATATTGCAAGTCTAAGAGTAAAGGAACCTCTGAGGTTTTATAGTCTACTTGCCTCATTTTACTGATTAGGTAAATGAGGCCCAGACAGGTGAGGAGTCTCACCAAGGGTCACATAGCAAGCCAGGACAAGAACCTAAGAGTCTTGACTTGAGTATCATGCTCATTCAGAGTCGGTACTGTACCTGCTTCTCTGTTGTTTGGGTCAGAGGTGAGGTTTCATAAAGACTCATGTGAAGAGTGGTTCTGGACTCAGCGTTTGCTAGGTGAAAATCAGAGAGAAAAAGGATCAAGGTTGTCAGATCTAGGTCTCACAAATTTTTATATATACCATACACACACATACCTAGTTCATATGTATGTAAGATTATAAACATGGATACACCTATGGCATTCATATTTACTCACCAAATAACACTCATAACTTCTATAGGCACAGTCTACACACCATGATAAATATAGTGTTAAGACCTTATATTCAAATTTATATTTTTCTTGTTTTGGTTGCTTTTTAAAACAACAAAAGTAAATTCTTTGTGCTATCAAGATTCAGATAAAGCTGAAATTAAAAAAGAAATGTTGATGGAAGAAACTTACTGATGCTGTTGAATATAAATTTTGTATGACTGCACTTCACTGAAGTAGGAAAATGCTTCTGCAACCTTCTGGATAAAGAGATCAGAGACTTCCCTTTTTTCTCACAATATGGGGGGCAATAGGAGAGGTGGGAACTTGACACAGACAAGGGCAAAGGCCAAAATGCTGCTGGTGGGAGGAGAAATAATGGAAATCAAGAAGCCGCCATGAAGAAGGTGCCACATGGACTCGGGCATGGCATTGGTGTGTGATCCTGTGACTCTCCCCAGTGCTGGGTGTTATCACGATTCTCTACAGGTGTGGAAGCTGAGCTTGAAAGGTGTAGTATCTCATGCGAGGTTGTACAACTAGTGAGGTTTTGAGTAAGGATTTGAGTCCAAGACTGCCTGCCTCTAAAACTCCATGGTGCAAAAGGATAGGATTTATTTTGTTTTTCTTTTTTTCCCATAAGAAAGTAAATTTAATATTTATAAAAATGTTTATTTGAGGAACAGATTTAGCTAAGCACTGAAAAGGATTTTAATCTCTTTTTTAGGACCAGTGTCCAATGAAAAGTTCTTTCCATTCTTGGTGAGTATGAGGGGTCTTCAAAAATTTCACAGAAAGATTCATATTATCTTTTAATTCTATTTTTCCACAAACTTTTTGAAGTACCCTTGTACTTTGACAGCCTATGGCCATCTGTGACTCTGTATCTTTGTCTTTTTGACCTGAAGCTTCTACTCTTTCCTTGTGGGCTGACTTTCCCTTTTCTGTTGTTTCTCAGCTGTCCTCTTCTGTTGTGTTTGAAAATGGCTTCTTCCCAGATTTAAATCATTTCTTATTTAAATCATCTTGGGGGAAACTGAGACCCAGGGAATGGTTTCGTGTCATTGGCTCAAGGCCATACCTTGAATAGTGCAAAAACAGGAACCTGAACCTACATGTCCTCCAGGTTGGTGCTGTGCTTCCCACCACATCACGCTGCCTCCTGTATCTCCTCACTTGAGTTTGCCACATTGCAGCTGCTTGGCTATGGTCCATCGTCTGGACAGATCCAGCCCAGCAGAATTGTGTTGTGATGAGGTTCACTTCTCTGTGGCTTGGAAGGAACCATGGGTCTCTTAGAAATGAAACTTATAAATTCTAATGCATAAGGAAAGTTCTTGCAACACCAGGAGAATGAATCAGTCAGCCAGAGTCCAAGAAATATAAACACATTTTTAGATAGGAGACTGAAAAATCGCTTAGGGCTTCTCCGTCTCTTGGGTCAAGACCTTGGTAATTTACTGAGGTCCAAGCTGTCAAGGAGGGGACACAACTCAAACTGCATTCCTGGGAGATAAAGCAATGGTGGTGGTAAAACTTTCTCTTGAAACAGTGTGGCAAGACCTACCCCTGTTATCAAGTCCGAGAAACTGACTAACCCATTGAGCAACCCAGGCAACTGCATTCAGGAGCTGGTGTGTGTGTTCACAGACTGCAGACTGCATAACTTCCGGGCACGCCTGAAACTGGGAGTTCACAGTCTTCCTGTGATGAACATTTCTGCCACTAAGGAGATAAATGGAAAACACATTCCTTCCCTGGCTGCCCACCATCAGGCCCAAGTAGATTTTCAAATGCTAGCATTAATCTATCCACAGGCTTTTAGTGAGGAGATAACGTTCCCGCCAGATAATCAGGCAGTTTCAGAGATGACCCTTACTAGATGGGGTCTCATCCCAAACCTCTTCTGCGTTCTTCAAATCATGGGATCCTTCACCAAACACTCAAAACCGGAAAAGCAGGAAAGAGCATCTGATTCTAGCATAGGATACAGCCCCTTAAAATATTCTTCTATTTAAATTTGTGTTGACTATCTTTAATTCCCAAATTGTTCGTTGTTTTAAATAAAAATGAAACATAGTCATATTTATTCTCATTGTTTCAGAATACTTATATCCCTTGGTATGGGACCCTCTGGTGGACCACAACTAGTGTCAGAATAGAGACCTGACTCCAAATAGCCACCTTATCAGGCCGGATGGTCCACTTGGCTCGTTCCTAGATGTGTGTCAGTGCTTCGGAAAGAACATTTGACCTGTGGGCTCCAAAGTGGTCAAATACTCAGTGGTTATAAGGGCAGTGGTTGTTGGAGGTGCTGGCAGGAGCCACTTTAAATCCGTTTAGGGCCTTTATCCATATAAACCATTTCGGAGGCATAAGTACCCTTTGATCATTAGTATGCTGTCATAGGACCTTCCCCATAACTTGCAGTGGTTCATCCTTGGGAAGGGGATCCATTGTCAAACAGATCGCAGAAAGCACCTTTGCCTTCTCACTGCTTTGCACATGGACTTGCTGACCTGAGCAGAAACCAATGGGAAAAGGCCTGAAAGTCAGCCTTGGACCTTCATGGTTTTGTGTTTCTGGTCATAAATGGAAAATGCAAATGCAAATTCCAGATTATTTAAAAAAAAAAACAAAACAACTCTTCCCAGTATAAACCTGACCATAAAAGGAAGGATAATTCTGATCCTGCTGACCTTTCCTTAGGAATATCTAAAAATACTTTATTTTATATGATGTGACTCAAGACGCCTATGACGTGTAGAGTGTTTGTAGTGTTGTAATAAATTTCAAGTCTGCTTGTTTAGTGCAGGAGACCAAGACCCAAGATGGCCTTTTAGTATCGTCATTATCAAATCCTTGGGACAAGATTTAAGACCCTGTTCATGCTACATATTTTTGCTTTAAATCTTCCCGAATGAGGAGGAGGGTGAGATGGGGGTATCAAACAATTACTCAAGACCTGAGAAAGTCTCCAGGCTCCATCCTCCTGGGAGCTCTAGCGAAGGAGCCAAGTTGATGGATCTAGAAAATATGAGTCAATCTGAATTTAAATATGGAAGTGTCTAGTAACTGAGAGGGTAATATTTTTCTTCCAATTTGGAATAATAGTCTTTTTACTTATATCTTCTTAGACCAAGGCTAGCTAAGTCTCAAGGGTCTGGCGTTAGCTTTGGGAACATCAACTTCTCTCAAAAGTTCATAAATTATTTTTTATGGAGAGGTTCAAAGGCACATGGCAGTTTACCAAGCCCTAAATGGAAGCCAAGCTAGAGGATGGAATTTAAATTTGAGTTGTGTAGCAACAAAATATCAGCTGCATGAGAAACTCTCCAATCAAAATACATCACAGGATTAAAAAGTATACCTGTAGTGGAAGACCATGTGGAGGAAGGGAATTTAAAAAAGAGGCCAAAGATGTCCTCTCCTTCCAAAAGCCTTCTCAACCTCCAGGTTGAGTCAGTCTGTACTCATTCATAGCTCTCAACACATTCCACCACTGTGGACTACTGAAGTCATGCAGTATGTCTGTCAACTGTATTCTTGTGCCTAGTGTAGTATTTGTTACTAGTAGATGATCAATTAGTGTCTGCTGAATGAAGGAACGAATGAATGAGCAATGTCTTTGAGTTGTGTAAAACAGACATTCATTCTATTGAACACATTCTGACATTGGCGTCTACATTAATTTTCAAGTGAGGAATTGTGGGGAAATAAAGGCAACAGCAAAATTCTTAGGCCACAGGTAGATGTGTAAAAAAAGCAAGAGAGAGAGACTAGGAGGAAAAAAATCCCGAAGAAAAGCCTCGTGCTTCTTTATGGTTTTTTTGATGAGAAGATAACACAAATGTCTGAAGAGTGATGAGACAGAAAACAGTATTTATGGATTACTGGCATTTAATGAAAGTTATAATTCTTTTGATCACTCTGATAGAAGAAAAATTAATATTCTAAACTTTATTATAAGTTGAGAAGTATAACCGATGCACATGCATGCACACAATCTTAAAATCCATACCTACCTTCAAATGTATTGTGCTAAGTACTACTTCACAGTGAAATAGTACTTAGCACAAGGCCCTGATCCTTCATGCATTATGTGAACAGCAGAAACCGGCTACTTGAGAGTGACACATCCTGAGAATTTCAAGAATCCTTAAATTTATGAACATCCCTATGGTGTGTCATATCCTCAATAAATCTAAAGCACAATTGAAAAAAGAGGGGGAGTTCTTCAGACTCTTAATGAGTCTGTAAATAAAGGATTAGAATGATTTATAAAACTGTTTTTTCATCAAATTGTTAGACTACTTCACTTTTTCTTACTTCTATCACTAGTCCTACCAGTTGGCTACTTTTTTAGGGCCATTAAAGTACATATTTAAAAAAAAATCATTGTACTTCTGTTTAAAGAATCTGTACCGGAGCCATGGCAGATGTTACAATGATTCTAGGCTGCAATACTGAGAAGTGTGTGCTGGGAGGTTGGCTAGGCTCACTCACTAGCTTAGTGATGGTTTTCTCCCTCCCAACCTTGTAATGTCTATGATTTGACTATATGCCTCTGTAAAATGACAAATTGTGTGTGTCCCTGACTTTTGAGGTCATTTCAAATAGTTGAAACCAACCTTCAAGACCACAAATACCTGAAGTCCACCATCTATATAGTTCTTTAGAATCTAATCACTTTTATCTGAAAATATTCATTAAAACCAAATGACCGAAAAGGAAACCAGAAGTTGTGAAAACTCTATAGGTGATTCCAATGAATACATGTTTTAAAATGCTCTTTGAACTCAATTCCAGACAGTATCAGATATTTTCAGAGTAACGTTATATCCATTTCCTTAAAAACAAGTGGAGAATGTTCAGCACAAAGAGATGTAAGAATTTTTTGCTAAGGTCATTGAGCAAATCAAGGGAGCAAATAAAGTTCCTATATTCTAAGCCCTGAGAGAGGCACTCTATGCTTATATATAGGTAGACATCAGAATGCACTATCCTGCAGAGACAATATTCTGCATGGTGATTAGCCTCGCAAGTCAATCTGGAAATAAAAAGCTTGTTTAACCCATATTGTAGCTGAACTCTTTCAATCATCGAATACTTATGAGGCACCGACAGCAGGTATGTGTCAGCAGCATTGTACCAGGTACTGGGGATGTTAGTGCGGCCCTACCCTTAAAAAGCTTGCAGTCCAGTGGAAAGGAAAGTCTAATAAGTAGACAGTACTGTGAGAGTAGCTGTGATGGGGGTAAGCACCGGTGCAACGTGCACATGTGGAGGGGGCTTGTCACCCAGTCGGCAGGGTGGTGGGGGGTCAGGGAGGGTAGGGATGGGGAGGGCAGAGAAGAGGAAGCAGAAAAGCCAGGTGCAGGGAGGTGAGCATGAGAACTAAATTGGGAACCGAAGGATTCGTAGGAGTTAACCAGGAAAAGGGCTAAAAATCGGGGATAACAGAGAGTAGAATGGTGGTTGCCAGGGGATTGGGGAGGGGAGAAGGGGGAGTTGTTTAATGGGTCTAAAGTTTCAGTTTTGCAAGAAGAAGAGTTCTGGAGGTTGGTTGCACAACAGTATGAACGTACTTAATGCTACTGCACTGTGCTCAAAATGGTTCAGACGGCAAATTTTATGTTATGTGTGTTTTACTATAATTAAAACAACGTTGGATAGGAGGAGATGAGGAATTGTGCTCTAGGCAGAGGGAACTAGGTGCAAAAGCTTGGAAATAAGAAAGAAATTTGCATTAAGAAGGAAATTTGTCTTTCAGTTATTAGGAATAGAGAGGAGAAGGAATGATAGTTTCTTTCCCTTTTCTGGACGTAGAGCTTGCCAAGGGGCGATTCTGTAATAGGCTGTTTGCCTTTGGCATCCCATCAGTTCCCTTTCTGCGCTTCTCTCCTAGTGCCCCCGTTTCCATTAGCTGGTGTTCTTCCCTTCATCCAAGCACACCAGGGTACCCCACCAGCAGGAGTATTTCAACTCTTAAAACTCTACTTATATCCAAATTACTCACCTCTATTTCCACCTCTAGCAGAATTTTCAGTCCCTCAGAACAGCTGTTCTCAGCTAGGTTGTAAGAGGACAGCTATCTGATTCAATTAATTTTTACTAAATTGTGACAGACTATTAGCTTCTCAGAAGTATCAGTATTTTAAGAGGATGCTTCTTTATCCAAAGTAAATATTTTATTGGTGAGATTTTAATAACAGAATTAAGTAAAATTGTAACATTTTAGGCTATATTAGGAAGAATATTTTGGTCTAAAGATTTGTCTCAAGAGTTTGGTTCTCTTAAACTGTTACTTCTTTTCAGGTTCTCCTCTTCTCCCCATAGTATCTCTAATAGTTGCAAATCATTTTCTGTGTTACCCACAAAAGGGTATCTGGTGCTGTAAGGGGTAACAGAGGAGAAAACGGTGTTCAACAGAAGCTATTTGTTTGTATGGGTCATTATTAAGTCAAGGACTTCCTAATCTCTCACATATTGTCTGGTGGAAACATGCCTATTTAGATCGATATCACTACTAACCATGCATAGTAGTAAAAATGCAGGTTCTTAGGGTTCAAATCCCCATTTCACTAATTTGTGTGACCTTGGGCAAGCTACTTAACCTCTCTGAGCCCTATTGTCCTGGATGAAAAATGAAAATGATAATAAGATTTACCTCCTATCATTACTGTGAGGATGAAGTGAAATAATGACTGTAAAGGACCCAGCACGATGTTTGGCATGTCAGATCACCATCACCAGCCTCATCGCCTTCATGACAGGGCTCCTTTAAGAGCTACATTGGCCCAGTTCTAACCAATGTGTGAGAATGAGCAGAAATGACATTGAAACTCTTCTCACCGTGGTCAGGATGTCTGCCCGAGGAAGATGGCAACAGGTAATGCAGAGGGCTAGACTCCCAGGCATTTCTCTGCTTACTGATTTTGAGATTGGCAAGGATAGGATTGTGCCTTTTTTTTTTCTAGTTTTGCAATGTCTGGCAAAAACAATTCCCTCCACCCAACTCTGGCTCCAGCCCTCCATCTGGGCCATTGCTTCCTGTTACTATAGCAGGTCCCCATGCAGGATTCATTGCTGTCTGCCCCAAAATAAGCAGCAAGGAAGACCACACACATTTCTCTGTTAATCAAAGACTATTTTAAGGATAGGGAGAATGTCTCTACGTATTCATCCCTTCCCCCTGGTCTGAAGCAGAAGCAGCCATGTCTGTGGGTGGAGGATGAACTACAAAGTCAACCTACACTCTCAGTGTTTGTATATCTCTCTATGGGGGAAATAATATGGAAGGAATCTTGGAAGAGGCAGAACTGGTATCAGTCCTCCACTCAAAATACAAGCCTGAGGGCCTTTTCCAGATAGTTTCCTAGTTTGTGGTTGTGCACAACTCTAGGGGTCAATGAATTGTGCAGTATACAACCTGTGGAACCCTTAGGACATCCCTGCAAATTATCCTTCCTGGGCCAACTAAGCACAAGCACTTGGTTCAATCCAACTTCTCTTCTTCCCTAATATTTACATGCAGACCATAGCACACAGGGCTGCCCACGAGTAATTCATGAGGACACCACATTTCTCAGGCTTTCCAGGAAGTAAATCCTCTTTCCTACTTATTGGTATATTTGGGGAGAAATTGTACGTTTCTGGAGGTCAAAGTATGACATCCTATGTTCATGAGTCAAATGACATAGAGGAGAAGTAGAGGTGACTTTTTAGGGGAAAAGCTTACCTTTTAGGAGATGCTGAATACTAGCCCCTTTCTCTTCATGGCTGATATTTGAATTGACAGATTCATAGGCTGAAAAACAATAAGGGATTTTGCCTGAGAGTGTGCAAAAGTCTTGAAAAAAGCTATTTTCCTTACTCCAAGACAGGGGAAAACATGAAGTAGATGCCTCTATGCTTAAGCCTTGTAATGAATTGAATGGTTTTGAAAATCCATAGATGCTATTATGGAGAGAAGGTTGATCTAGAATTGAAAAAGCATTGAAGAAAATAATATTTATATCCAAGATGTTTAAAGGTGATACCCTGCTGGGCCCACGATGCCCAAATTCAGAGAGGAGAACTTTTGACAGAGGAAGAGCATGAAACAGTTAATGTTTGACACACGCTGGGAGGAGCTGGCCGGATTTGAACAGCAGATGTGCTGAGGGCCCCAGCATGTGCAGCCATAGGGGATGTGGGCGACGGCAGACAGGTCCGAAGAGCCCCGTCTCCAGCTGTAGCACAAACACAGGGTCTGGGCCAGGGGAGGCAGGAGGGATTCTAGCCAATCTGAGTCCAGCCAAAAAGACTGGACAGAGGCTTTTCCACAGCCCCTGATGATTTTTTTTCCACTCTGAGTCACCTTAGTTGAAATTTATTCTCTTAGCCATCCTTGTCAGTCAGAATGAAAACCACTTGAAACAATGCTGTTTTAATGGCTGGAGAGGATTAGGATAACAGCTGAGAAAGACAGTTGAGGAAGAGGTGACAGATGGAAAGGAGGTCAGGTGAGTGAATTCTAAATGAATGAAGAATCATTTTTAAAGGGAAATTTGGGGGATGTGTGTGTGTGTGTGTGTGTGTGTGTGTGTGTGTGTGAGAGAGAGAGAGAGAGAGAGAGAGAGAGAGAGAGAGAGGTGTGAGATATCAAGGAGATAGTGATATAGGGAAGGAAAAATCACAAGGAGTTCTAGAAAATTCAAATTGGAAAAGATTTAGAGATCTTCTGGCCTAACTACCCACCCAAACTCATTTCCAAATACTTTTATTTGTTTGTTTTTAATTCATTGTCTCATTACTGATACAAATATACTAGAGAGGTTGCCAAAAAGGAATGTTTGGGTTCTATTGATTCACTGCACTGTGGTGGGGCTTGGAAAAGCCTGCCTCTTGGTGCTTTTCCATCTGGGCGTGCACACGCGCAGCCGTGCACACGCCGGTAACTGAGGCTGAGCAGGCAGCTCGGGATTCTGAGAACCAACACTGGGGAGAGAAAAAGCCATAATTAGTGTTAATTGTTGACCTTACAGTTCAAGAATAGATGCTCTGGAGAATGGAAAATGAGAACAAACATTAATTATTGACTAGGGACCTTGGAGACAGACACTCTGGATTAAAAGGAGAGAGATAAATTGCATAATGAATGCTAATTTTCCCTCAAAGAATTGAGTGGTCAGTGGTTGAAAGGGGAAGCAGCAGTGAAAACAGTCATGAAAGAGAAACGGCAATGTGTGTCGGGGTGAGAGGTGCAAGAGGGTTAGACAAACACTTTCCATCACTGCTACCGCCTTGCCCTTTGCTTCTAAGCTCCCAAGAAATTTGCTATCATGGTTTTCCTTAGAACGCTTATGACTTGCCACGCTGTCTGCTTGAAGCTCAGCCATTTCCCTACAGCACACACGCCAGAGAGCAGCTGCCACGTTGCCGACGCAGGGGGGCCCAGGACGCTGAAATCTGCTTTTTATGTGTCGGCGGGAGTTTGACCTGGAACGAGGGAGGCTGCAGGAGCTGTGACCCTGTGTGTGCTGTTGTGGGGATGACGATGTGGCTCCGGGGCCTTACTTGTTGTTTTATCTTCATTACAATATTTGAGACACATACACACTGCCCTGCTCACCAAGTGATCTTAAATGAATAAAAACAAAATAAAGGTAATTTGAGTAGAAGATCAGAGATGAGAACTGTAGCCAACTCTGTAGAGAGACTCTACAAACGGGCTTGTCACTGGGTGCTCAGGTTTCAGAGTGCAGGTTGAGATCCTCACATCCAGGCAGTGGCCCTGGGGACTTTCCCTTCTTGGCAAGGTCTGCCTGCTGCCTTCCATTCAGGCCCTCATCAGCTGTCGCCTGGAGAATTTTGCTGTAGCCTGAGCTCTCTGCCTTTTCTGTTGACTGTTCCTTCACGCTGGTACTCATGTTGGGTTGCATGACATCCCTCAAACATCTGTGATTCCTCATTGCCTAAAAAGCAGCATTTCGGCTCTCTCTTGGCACACAAGGCCTTCCCTGGTCCGGCCCTGGCATGCCTGTCAGCCCCGGCTCCCCCCACCCCCAACCCCGTGAAGCCCCTTCACAGTCCGCTCACGCTGGGCTGCTCCTCATTTCCCACATGTTCTCTACTTTCCTGCCTCTTTGTCTCTGTTCATGCTGGTCCCTTCTCTAACCGTGTCTTTCCCTCCCTTTCTCTGTTTATCCACTTCTACTGATTTCTCAAAGGTCAGTGCAAATTGGGATTCCTCTATAAAAGCCCTGCCCAGTCTCCCAGGCTGGAATTGCTCGCTTCTTCCTTGAACACCCCTGAGTTGTGTTGCTTAGGCCTCTGTTACAGACTCATTTCATCTGCCTTGAGGTAGAGTTAGTTGCTTGTGGATCTGTTCTCTACACAGACTGTGAGGTCCTTGAGGGCAGCAGCCACCATCCCGGTGCAGAGCCTTGGAAAGTGGGTGAGGACAGCCTCTGGGACGGACAGGCCTGCGAATGAATCAGAGCTGTGCCCTTACCAGGTGAGTTAATCCCTGTGTTCCAGTTTCCTCATCCATGATACGTGAATGAGAATACTGACTTCATAGGATTATTGGGATGATGGAATGAGATGGTATACAGAGCACAGTGACCAAGAGCATTTGCTTTTGATATTAACACCCTTCCATGTCCCTTGCACATAGTAGGTATTCAGTACAAGTATCAAAGGAGTCAAATACACATGTAATGGGCCTTCTCTCTTTTAGGTCCAATGATAGTTCATATTGAAAGTTTACTTTACAAGATGAAGTGCAAGTATGATCTGGTTTGATTTGCTCAAAGCAATGTGAAGATTGGCAGATATTATGATAGTTGCTTTATGTTAAGGCACAGGTAAGCTGCTGAAACAAAGAGACCCCAAAAGATCAACATTTATTTCTCTTTCACATGAGTCCAGAGGTAGGTGGGCAGATCAGGGTGGCTCTGCTCCATGAAGTTATTCAGACATCCTGGTTCCTTACATCTTATTGCTCCATCATCCCATAGATCATGGTTTTCTTCCACATGGCTGAAGCTATTTCACCACCACAACCAAGTCCAAGGGGAAGGATGAAGGGGAGGGCAAATAGTTTCCTTTTAAGGAAACGACCTGGAAGTTGCACAGGTTAATTCCATTCACATCTCATTAGTCAAAATTAGCCTTTCACAACCACTCAACACTGTGGTATATGTGCTAGACCCAATTTAGCCTCATGCTGAGCCTGATAGGAATCTCCCATAATTTCTGTTAGGAGAGCTTATTGGTCAGGGTTCAGTGCAGAACAGAAACCATCCAGGTATTTTAAGAAGAAACAGAGCTACTATGGAGAATTTGGTGCTTACAAAGGTGCTGCGGCAACCGCCTCTTGGCACACTCAGTCTTCATGATTTCAAGTAGCCCAGAACTTCCATGCCTCTCCCTCACTCTGCCCTCCAAATCTCATGCAGACATATCTAATTAGCAGAATGTAATGTGCATCCAGCCCCCTGGTTGCAAAGGTTATCTGGGAAATGTAGTTTTTAGCCTTCTAGCCTCTGCAGTACAGGAAGGCCCACTGACAGGAAATGCTGGGTGCCAAGCATATCCAGCCACATTATTCAAATGTTTGACCTGAAGTCACCAGAACTGGTAACATCTGCCAATATTCTTTCTTATGGGTTATCAAACACTGATTGGGCAAAAGAGACAATGTAAATTACTACCACATGGACATCCTCCTACCTTCCTCTACTGCTTCCCACACAGAGATGGATGGATTGTGGATGCTATGATTCAGAACTGATGTTTGGAGAATGAAAATAAGAACAGTCATGAATTATTGAATGACTGAGATCCTGCTTCAGGATTGAGATGACAGAACTGCCCCACAGAGAGAATCTCCTTGAGAAAAGGGACATATTTAGAAACATACACTATTAGAGCTAGAAGGAACCTTAGAAATCACCAGTTTAGCATTTTCCCAAGTGTGTTCCCAAAACTATTTCGATCCACATGTTTTGCTAAAAACAAAAATATTCAGCGGTCAGATAAGATTGGGAAACAGTGCACATCTCCATCTTGAAGAACCATGGTTCACATTAGCATTTCAGAGGCTCTGTGAAGTCCTACAGTAAGGAATCTGCTTAACTTTAGTCCACTGGTTTCCAAATGTATTTGACCTCAGAACCTTTCCTTTTTTACATAACACCTGTTAACCTCCCTAGGGATTGGAGTTCTTTGGGACATGTGCTGCGAGGATTGGATCTAATACCAACTCCTCTTTTTCTATATTAGGAAGCTGAGGTCTGAAGCAGTGAAGTTATTTGCCCGTGATCACAGAAATCGCAGGTAGTAGAGCTGGGAATAAAACCCAAGACTGGACAGTATAGTTAGCCCAGAGTTTGTTCCTCACATGGCCTCTTCTAAAGGAATTTTCCTCCTTCAAGTCTCCAGGCAGCACATTAAGGTAACAGCTGCTTAAAGATAGGCTACTCTAGGAACATCATACCTTGGCAAATACCCCACCAACATGGAAGGGTTCTTTTACCCATGGGACCTCCACAACCACCATCATCACAAGTGACAAATGGGGAGAACGAAGAGAAAGTCACCCATGTAGCATAGGTTTGCCCACAACTGAACAGTGTTTTGGGACCAGCTGGGATATTTTTGGACGCTTCATCTTTGTGTTTACCAAATCATGGACCATCAAGAAATGACACCAAGGCATTGGCGGTATGGTGGTTAGCACAGCTGCCTTCCAGGAAATGACACCAAGTATATTAGTTATCTATTATTGGGAACAAATTACCCCCAAACCTTGTGACTTAAGACAAAAAACTATTGTTATATCTCACACAGTTTCTTCAAGAATCTGGGTGTGGCTTAGGTGTGAGGTTCTGGCGCTGTCTCGCATGAGGTCGGTCACGCCAGCCAGGGATGCGGTCTTCCGAAGACTTAACTGGGGCTGGAGAATCTCCTCACAAGCCTGGAAAGTTCATTCTGGCTGTTGGCAGGAGGCTTCAGTTCCTTGCCATGTAGACTTCTTCCCATAAGTCTGCTGAGTGGCCTCACAACAGACATGGTGGTTAGCTTTCTCCAGAGTGAGTAATCCAAGAGACAGAGAGCAAGGAAGCCACAATGCCTTTTATGAGCCAGTCTGAGAAGTCACACACCATCATTTCTGTCATAGTCTATATTTATTAGAAGTGAGCCAGTGTATGCAGGTTACACTCCAGGGAAGGAGAATTATGTTCTCCCGTTTGAAGAGAGAAGTGTCAAAGAATTTGGGGACATATTTTAAAGCTACCACACCAAGAAAAAGTTGCAAGGGGGAACGACACTAATTAAATGACCAAAAAAACTAAGAAACATTTTGGGGGTAAAAATCCTTTTAGGACAAGAACAAATACTAATTAGAAATTCTGAAAGAGATCAGGAATTTAAATTTACTTAGGACCTGACGTCCCAACCTGAATCATTGGCACAGACACCCTTGAACTTATTGAAATAAAAAACTTCTGAGTAAAAGAACTTCTGAGAGAAAACTTCTCTTGCTGGCTCTGTGACTAGGAGAACAGATGAAGGATTTGAATCAAGGATAAGCAATGCAGAGAGCATATCCAATGTTTTGATTTGTATCCTTCCAAGTTAACTTTTCCTTTCTTAAGCCTTTGAATTTTCTAAGTGTTGCAATATCCCAACATGACCAAGAGGGTCAAATTCCAGCTCCAGTCTTCGCATCTTTTTTTTTTTTTTTAATCATCTGAGGGTTTATATTCATTTTTCTATGCTGTCTGAAAGCAAGATATCATGACCTAATTGCCTAAGAATTTATTTCCAAATAGTTGTTGACAGAGTCTAAAAGTCTCAGAAAGATCAGACAGATCATATTTCTTCTTTACTCAAGATTTTTTTTATTAAAAAAAACCCAACTATGATACCCAAAGAACTTTCCTTTGTGACACCTGGGATATTCAATCAATCAACAAGCATTTCTTGGACATATGATAAAGATAAGAGGTTCTCTAGGACTCATCTATTTGGGAGCTAAACAGGAAACAGATGCAGATACATATAATAATCACAAAAGGGATTGAGAGAGAGACATTGGCTGAGGCTATGTCTCAGCAGTTGTACGAAGTAAGGTGAATTTATTATGGAAAATGTCCTAGAAAAGATGAACTTAAGCCTATTCTAGATGTTTGGGGGCAACTTGAGCAAAGACTTAAAGAGAAAAAAAATGAAGACTGAATGTTTGGGCCATGAAAGAGATGAGAAAGTGGTGAGCTGGAATGTAGTGGGAGATGAGACTGGAAGGGGAGGGTAGACATGATGCTCAAGATGGATTTGAATAAACTGAGCTGCAAAGAGTTTGGTGCCACTGGGAAAAACCCTTTCCCATTAATAGAGACTCCCAGAAAGCTAGACCTGTTCTGTGGATCTACAAGGGGGAGATGTGGGTTTAAGATCCTTCCCCACCCTTCAGGGCACCATCCAATCACCATCAAGACTGAAGATCAACCAGGTTTCCTGTATGTGGAGGAAAGGCTAGAGAGAGGCCAGTGATTGATTGACTGATTTACTGATTCACTCATTCATTCAATAGGTACAGAGCGAATGCCTTTAGATTTGAGAGGCAAGTAGGATTAAATATATGGTCCTTGGGACTGGGACAAGATGGCATGCAAGTCTCCATTTATTCAGGATAAGTTTCATCTCTCTTCCTCTCTCTCTCCCTCCCTTCCTCCATCCCTCCCTCATGTGGAAATTATTGAAATATTTTTATTGAACATTTCTTTGTGATCCTGCTATGTATGTGTCAGGGACTATGCTAGGTGCCAGGGATACTGAAATGACTGAAGCCTCATGTTGATAATGGTGACAACAAACTTACAGCTTGCATGTTTCCTTTTCTGCTTCTGGCTTTTGCTTTGCTAAAAGGGGAACTATTTCTCTTGGAACAGAGTGGGCAAATGTGCAGCAGGTGAACAGAATCATATTTGCTTTCCAGCTGTTATGCCAGCTGTGTCACGCCAACAGTGGCCTCCACCTGTCTAACTCCTGCTTCCGCCAATTCACAACCGATATATTTTTATATTTGTATCATGGTATAGCCCAAGCAGTGATGGAAGTTCTTTGATGCTGAATTTGGAACCAAATGCATTCTACTTTCTGGAAATCCATATAGTAGGTGGTTACTTCAATAGCAACAGACTATTGAAGTGAAATGCAGTAATTGTCAAGGAATTAAAAGTAAAATGCAGTAATTGTCAAGGAACTTCTCAGCAGGGAAACCTCTCATTTTGGATGAGGAACCTTGGACACAGGGAGGATGAAGGACTAACCCAAAGTCATCTGGCAACATAGAAGGCAAGCCAGGGCTACTCAAATTTACTGACTCTGAGTCCATGCTCTTTTTATTAAGCCATTTGTGACATAACCCACCAAATGAGTGCAGCTTTTAATCTTCCTCATCAAGGGGTCTGCTGGCTGTACAACTCATGCACACACATCATGATGGATTCTGGGTGGTTGACACTCATCACCCTCTGACTTCATTTCTTTTTTCCTTTGCAAAATGGCTATTGCCCAGAGCCAGCATCTCTTCTCCAAAAACTTAACATGCCAGAAGGGCTTTTGGAAACTGCCTTGCTATGTGTTAGGAGCCAGATGATTCATATTAATGAACCAATGCACATAACAAGGATACCTGCTTGGATTACCAATTAGCTACCTCCACCTCTGGAGCATGGTTGGAAAGAAGAGAAAAGGCAGTGTTTAGTTTGGGCAGATACCAAAAGGGCTTTATCATTTTCATCAAGGCATCAGCATGGCACATTAGACCTCTTCCAAGCCATTCCACGGGAATTTCTCTCTCCAGATGCTCTAGCAAGAGCAAACTTGTTATGCAAACATTGGGCTATTGTGTCTGAGCTACAGAAGCACCTCTGTGTCAGCGAGAGGGGAGAAACTGGCTGACGTGTGTCTGTTTTTAATGATGTCTCTGCTGTTGGGAAATTTTGGAAGCTGCAGGTAAAATCTCCCTCTCTGAAAACAAGGCTGACCTGGAATGTGTTATCTTACCTTCACTGTATGGAAGCTCCTCAGTTTGTGTAGGCCCTGGGAGGGACAGGCTAACTTTTTCTCCATGTGGACTCAGCAAGATGTGTCCTGGTGTGAGGTCTCTGGAATCCTCTTGAAAATAAGCACAAGCGTGGGCAGTGTTAGCACCAGTGCAGGTGAGAGTGGCTGAGCCTGGCTGTGTTCTCTTAATCCCTGGTGGGAACATGCATGTAGGTGGTGGGGTTCTCAGGGGCTCACCAGTATACAGGGTAAGCCATGCTCCTAGGATTTGGCAGAGCAGAGCCGTTGTTTATAGGGCCAGTCCTCTGGGGGTCAAGGTGGGATGAACAGGGAGTGGCAGCCATTAAGCTATATCATGTGTTTGTTAGAGTATGGAAAAGGTGGTCCTTCTGGGCACTTCAGGGGCAGGAATGGGCTGGTAGGGACACCTCATGTGAAGGAAAGAGAGCCTCTTTCTCCAGGTGTGTGCAGCCTAGCCCCTGGACACAGGGTTTGGTGAGTCCTGCCTCTACTTTCTCTCTGTCAGATGCTTTTCTGTGTAGTACTCGGCATGTACAGCCGTACCCAGTGGACCAAATGCTGGGACTGTTTAGCGACTCCAGGGGCTTGGGCCAAGGAGAAGGAAGCTGTCTTTCCTTCAGTTACTTAGATGGTATTTCTATAACCTTACTGTAAAAGTAAAAACAAATTGTTTTTTCCCTACTCTCCTCTACTGCACAGAACGCTTCTGTGACCAGTTGTGTGTGTGTTTTCCCCCGACCAAGCAATTCTCCAGTGGACACCAACTGGGTATCCTAAAATTAAATTCAATTCTGACATGGTCTACCTGGTGTCTACCTAGTAGTGTCCCACTACTTGGTCTTTGGGTTGGATAATTTGCTAGGTGGCTCACAGAACTCAGGGAAACACTTACTAACCTTTGTTGGTTTATTATAAAGGATATTATAAAGGATGCAGATGAACAGCCACATGAAGAGATGCACAGGACAAGGTATAGGGGTGTGTGGGCAGAGATTACAGGCTATTTCTGGGTGTGCTACCCTCCAAGCATCTCCATGTGTTCAGCAACACACAGTTCGTCAACTCTTGTTCAAGAGTTTTTATAGAGCTGATCTGCGTCCCCCCACACCCCCTTTCTTGAAGGTTGGTGGATGGGGATGAAACTTCCAACCCTCTAATCCTCTAGTTACTTGGTCTTTCTGGTGATTGGCCCCATCCTGAGGCTATCTAGGGGTCCTATCCTAGGTCACTTCATTAGCATAAACTCTGGGGGTCCTACCCTAGGTCACCTCATTAGTATAAACTCAGGGGTTATCACTCTGAATAACAAAAGACACTCCTACCACTCTGGAAATTCCAAGGGTTTTAGCTCTGTGATAGGAACCAGGGACAAAGACCAACTATATTTCATATTATACCATACTTACCATCTCAATCTCCAAGGCAAAGGGCTCAGGAGTAGGGCAGACCAGCAGTTACAGTGGATGCTAGGAGCACACGCACACACACTCACTCTCACACACACACACGCACACCAAGGCATGACACATACTTACAAACACACACATTTGCACAGATGTACACACTTATACACACGCGTATATGTGTGCACATTCTCACAAGGCAAGTGCACACATGCGCAACTGCACACATGCAGGTATACACACGCATACACATCACACATGCACACACATGACACATGAATAATGACAAACACCGACAGATGCACGCATTCACAGGCCTGCATATGTACATGGACATGCACAATCACATACATGCACTCACATGGGCATATAAGCACACACGCACCCCTGTACACTCAGAGACACAGGTATTCTCACATATACATTCACTGACGCACGTGCACACACCCAACATACACACTTGAGGCTTCAGGCTGCCCTCTTGTCACAGTCATGGCCCTAGCATTCTATTCTAATCAGATTCTCCCTTTATAAGGACGTCCAGGAGTAGGAGTGTGTGTCTACTCCTGGTATGATTTGTCCCGGGCTATTATGCATCCTCCTAGGAGCACCCTTGGTGCTAACATGACATTACCTCAAGTTTGGTGTATTTGTATCAAAACTAAAAGAGCATCACTGCCACACAAGCATAAAGGCAAGGGGGTTGTGAAAGAAAGGTTCCAACCCTGAAATGCTTTCTAAGTGAAAAAAATGTCTTTGGGAAGAGAGAAAGAGAAAGAGAGAATGTTGGGAGGGAGGAAGGAGATTTGGTCTTGACCATCTCGGCCTTAAACAAAGAAGCTGCAAAACCAGAATGGAGTTATTGATCTATGTATTTAATGTATGCTTCCAAGAATTCAACTATATGTGCTTTGGGGAGAGAATGAGAGAGAGACAATGAGAGAGAGAGAGAGAGAGAGAGAGAGAGAGAGAGAGAGAGAGAGAGATAGATATTTTGGGATAGTGAGGCATTCTGTCCAGGAGTGAGCAGGAAATGAAAGACGTGGTACTTGTTGTCTTCCTGATGGCTCTCAGTTCCCAAGCACCTCTCAAAGTGTGAATTTCTCGCAGCCCTGAGTGTGATTCTGCTATTAACAGAGAGACCACTTACTTCCCACAATCTGTCTTCCAAACACATGCCATCTCCTTCATCTGGTGCTCAACCAGAGAAAGCAGCCCAAGGCTCCAGCAAAGGAGGAACAGCTTATGGGGCTGCGCTTTCTTGAAAATAATGTCAGTCTCCAGCATGGCACCTCCCTAGGAATGTTCAGGCATAATTTGGACTCTAAGCAATTTGCACTTTATGAGCTACCTTGAGATCAAAGCCCAGTGGAAGCTGCTGCTGCACTGTCCTTGCATTATTGCTCTTGTGTAAGCATCCTGGGCCATTCCCTGACTATCAACTCCTTAAGCATAAGAACTATAAGTGGGGCTAAGTCATGGGGGACATGGCCTTACCCCCACATGCCAGTTGGGTCTCCACATGCCATCTTCCTGAAGCATGAGGTATACCACTTCCCTTTTCTCCCCCAAACTACCAGTCCTCTCCTCTCTACTCTATGTCATTTCTGTACAAAATATCCAAATTCCCTGCCTAACCCTTCAGTAGAAATCCAGGGTCCTTCCCTCTCTGTGAATAGCCCTCGGGCTCTGCCCTGGGCTGGAGGGTGACTTCCTATTTGCAGAGTCACCAGGCTACCTTGTCCCCAAGGGGAGAGTATGCCTGGTAAATCCAGGAGCGTGTCTCCCCTGGAGTGCAGAGAGCTACGTCATCACCTGCCACTGCCAAGAGCACAAAACAGCCTGGGAGTGCGTGTTGGTGCACAAACCCTTAAAACATGTACCGACTCTTTAGGAATATGTGTGGTGAACGTTAATGACACTGACCTTGTTGGAAACATTGTTGATTTCTCCTTTTCAGCGGGGTGCCTTTCAGAGAGCTTACCTCCTGGCTGCCACACAGCCCTGGAAATGAGCCGCAGACAAGCCAATGAAGGGGACATCCATGCACCCTGGGAGTGATTACCTTGTCCTGCTGGCAGTGCCCTCCTGGGCGGTCTCACATTCAGGGGACCTGCAGGGCTGCTGCGGCCTGATGTCCTGGGGCTGTCCAAGCTCCTCTGGCTCTCTGGACTTTTTCTTCCTTTAATTAGGGGTGGAAGACCCCGTGGTGGGACCACATTCTGGGGAGGGGCAGCACCATCTTCAAAAGCAAAGGGGAAAAAGCATGAGAGAGAAAACTTCTGAATCAGCAGGAAGAAGAACAAACCTCTTTTCTAACTTATTGATGGCTCCTGGTGTTTAGGATGGCTTATTCCACTCGTTCTCAAGTTTGTCCCTCTTTTCCTGTTCTCCTAAGGAGTAGGGACCTGATAACTCCCATGGCCAGGATGCAGTTACTCTTGGCTAGAACACTGGTCCTTCATTTGGGGGGACTGAGAAGAATTGGGAGGAATTGAGTTGTGGGGCTTGTTATTTTCATTTTATGGATGGCATCCTAGGGAGGCTGTGAACTCCTCCCAGCCCCAGTCTGAAGGCTCTGCCTAGGGAGGATCGAGCTTTAGAGCTCATGGGATTTTTGGATACAAATTTCTAACCACAAAGCAATTTTTCCAGGCAGAGCTGAGAAAAGTACCAAAGGTACAAAGTAAGGTACAAAGTACCACCCTCCAGATGGTAGTCAGTGGGTATCAGGATTGATGATAATGCTCCATAAAGCAGATCCGACCCTCTACTCTGTTCTGTCTTCTCAAAACCAACAGGGACTGCTCTAGGAAGGCTGAAACCCAGGAATCTAAGTGACTGAGGCTTTGGCTTCATGTCTTTCAGAGACAGTGGTCTTTATTTCACGTTCAACACTGTTGCTATTTGGGGTTAAAAGCTGGCTTCACACAGTCTCAAAATATCACAGACTACTTATTTATTACAAGGGGGAAAAGTATCCTTACAATCTGGAAATCTGGCAGATGCCACCTTTAACCAGATAATGAAGTTTAACATCACCTATAATGGAACAAACTGACATTTGTGTCCCTTGATAAGATGCATGAAGGAGGACACAGCATCGTCTATGTGATATTCCTGCAAAAAATGTTTGTTTTGAATCTCATTATGAAGAAACAGATGAATCCAAACTGAAGGTAATTCTGCAAAGCAACTGACCTGTCTTCAAAAATATTGATGTCGTGAAAAATAAGACTGGAGAACTCTTCTAGATTAAAAGATTCTAAAGAGGTGAGACAGCTAAATGCAATGCATGATTTGGAGTTGAATTCTGGATTTTTTTAAAAAAAGCTATAAGGAATATTACTGGAAAAATTAGAGAACTTTGAATATGGATTATATATCAGAAAATAGTATTGCACAGGTATTCACTTTCTCAAGTGTGGTAATTCTATTGTGATTTGGAGGGAGAATATTCTTCCTCTTAGGAGATGGGAGCTGACAAAGGATAAAATGCACAATGTCTGCAACTTACTCTCAGATGGTTCAGCAATAAAATAAAATATATGTGTGTGTTCGTAAAAACTGGCTTCATTTCTGTCATGTTAAAGGTGAAACAATCCTGGGCTAAACAAGTAAATGGGTATGTGTGACTTCTGTGGGACAGTCCCACTTATTAGCTCTAAATACCCTTGCACCAGAGACCGCTGTGTGAGAGACTGCCATGAAAAATTTGTCTCTTTGAATCCCTTTCCTTACATATCTACTACCAGGTTGGGTCACATTCTGAGCTAATTCACACCCAGGTATCAGAGAATTGTTAGATCAGCTTCCTCCTGGCAGAGTGGCATAGGATGGACAAGCTCTAGATACTCAGTCCGTGGTAGACATGCAGCTCCAAACAAATGGAGGCAGCTCAGGGTGAACACTGAAGGTGAAATTCCCCAGTGTTGTGGTTCATCTCGGTGGCTCCGGCTGTGCACTTGACAATGGGGCCCACAGGTGGAAGGCTGCACACGAGTGACCCCTACCCATATCTGGATTTTTTAAAAAGGAAACTTCAAAGTCTTGAGGATGATTAACTCTCACTTAAGAGATAGACTAAATAAGCCTCTGCCCCCATAATCAAAAGACTTTCTCAAAACCTAAATGTTTCAAGAACATCCTGACCTGGGTTCATTTATTCTGGGAAGCAGTGCAGTGTAATGGGTAGAGCACGGATCCTGCACTAGTAGGTCTGAGCTCCAGTCCTAGTGAGGCCACTTATAGTTGTGTGACCTCAAACAAGTTACTTATTGCTCAGGGCTTCCATTTTCTGATCTGTAAAATGAGGGTAGGATCGTTGTGAGGGGTACCTGAGATAGTGCTGTACATGTTAAAAACTAAGAGCAGTGCCTGGCACAGAGGAAGAACTCTATACACGTTAATGTGCTTCCTTCTACTTCTGATACCACTAGTCAGAGATCACTTGGTATTTGTGATGCTGTCATCTTGCACATGCCTTTTGGAAAGGAGGCTCAGTTTTCTGAAAATGGGGAGCTTTCTAAATATGGCCCATTACTTCAAAACTACCTAACACATAAAAATGTATGCTTGATGCAACCGTGTGCAGAATTTCAGACATCCTTATGATGTTTAGAAAAATTGGAGTGAAGACTTTTATTGAAATTATGGACTTTTTAATGAATAAATACATATTCACAAAAAAATTAGAAATGAAATTTCATTGCTTAAAAACATAGTGTTAACTATAGGGTATACAGCAAATTTTTCGTAAGTTTGGTGCCGTTTTATATCTGCAACCAGAAAATATTAGTAGGGGGATGATTTAGTCAGTACTTTGTGAGCTAGACACTAAGTTGGCTGGTTACGGCAGCTGCTGCCTGAACAAAGCTATCTTCAAGTGGCTGGGGATGAACTAACCTCCCTTCCAGCCTCCTTTTTCTTGGCTGAGGACCCTTGTGTGTCTTGCCTTTCTTCCCTTCAGACTGAGATTCCTGTGGGATGCTGAAGGGAGCGAAGAGCTACCTTGAGGTGAGAGTGTGTCCCTGCCCGTGTCCACTGGGAGATACACCGTTAACCCCCTTGGCCTTTCTAAGGACACGTGTTTCGGGGGAGGCCTCCATGAAGGCGTAGCCTCTTCTGTTGCTGGTTCTGACTCAGGGTATGGCGCACCTAAGAGACAAAGAGAAAGCCAAGTTGTACATGTCTGTTATTTTTGCCTGGTGTCTCTTCTTTTTGGGGACCTATCCCTCCCCTGGGTTGAGCCTTGTTCATTCCATGTCTCCAGGGATGGGCATGTGACTGAAGCCTGGCATATGACAGTACTTCATTTGCCTTAGCCACAGTGATTAGTGCCGGGGGAGCACAGGACCTAAGCCTTGCCAAACAGAGGAGATTTGGGGACTTTTGCAAGAGCTTTTAAGAGGTATATTCTTTAGAGAGGTTAACAGGGAGGAGGTTACTGTGGAATTGCAGGAGGACCACATGG
The DNA here is from genome assembly GCF_000696425.1 of Galeopterus variegatus. Taxonomy (NCBI): domain Eukaryota; kingdom Metazoa; phylum Chordata; class Mammalia; order Dermoptera; family Cynocephalidae; genus Galeopterus; species Galeopterus variegatus. The sequence goes on along the minus strand of NW_007728474.1, from coordinate 269,260 downwards.
AGAGGGCCTGCTTGAGTGAAAAACCTAACAGAGCTGAGTGACATAGACAAGTACTGCCTGGATGGTATTTTCTGAGACCTGGATCCAAGTGGTACTGAAGTTAGCTGATCTTTGCATGAGCTAATACTTTTCTTTTTTTGGCTCAACACCATTTGAATTAGGCTTCTGATGCTTGTAACTGAAAGAGTCCTCACTGACATGTAAAAGAAGGAAGAATTCAATGGATTCACTTTCTTTGTACTTTATTTGTATTTTTCATTTGGCAGTGTGTTGGCAGGTTCAATGTATCTGATAGGTTTAAGAATCTGGTTCATGATGGCCTGGTGGTCTTCCTAAGGGTCATCATGGAAAATAACCAGATTTAACCCAGTCGTATGAATAGTCTTTTCTCTGTTTTAAGTATGTCTTCTTATTCTGATGTTTTGACATCTGGGACCTTACCAACCCTGGGGAGACTGGCCCTCCCAGGGTTAGCCAATTTCTAGAGGTAATAAATGACTCACCTGTGAACACACCTGTCACATGCAAACCAACCAATGCAGAGTCCCTAATCCCCAAACTACCTCCTATATTGAGCTCTCATACTTCTGGGTCACTATCTTCCTGCCCTAATCACCCCAGGGCCAGTATCAGACAACTAGGAACAGCCCCTATGCTTCAGAGCCCACTGAATTATTCAAACTAGCCAATCCTAAATCTGCTTAGCCTGTTTGTCCTTCCTTGACTGTTCCTTCTGCAAGAACCACAGTAAAGACTCTTGCTCCTATTCCCTCCTTTCTGCCTCCCAAACGATACTGGTGCTCCCCGCTGTGGCCCTGCATGCTGTGGCATGCCCCCCTTCACTCGGGAACTGTGAGTAATAAACTATCTTTTCAGATAGATAGATAGATAGATAGATAGATAATCATCTCCTGATTTCTTGGCCTCATTAAACCCGAATAATAAGTCCTACATTTCAAAACACTGTTTTTTTCTTCTTGAGGAACTGAGTAATTTTTTTTGGAAAGGTAAAATCTAAATATAGTGAAATGCACAGACCTTAAGTGTGTAATTCAATGAGGTTTTTTTTTTCTTTTTTAAAAGATGACCAGTAGGGGATCTTAACCCTTGACTTGGTGTTGTCAGCACCACGCTCTCCCAAGTGAGCCATGGGCTGGCCCTTTCAATGAGTTTTTTTTTTTTTTTTGTCTTTTTTCGTGACCGGCAACGGGATCGCAACCCTCGGTGTTGCCCCCACTCCTCGCTCAGCCAGTGAGCGGCCAGTCTGTATGTGGGATCCGAACCCTCGGCGGGAGCGCCGCCGTGCTTCCCAAGCAGTGCACTATAGCAGTGTGCCACCGGGCCGGCCCCCCTTTCAATGAGTTTTGACAAATATATATACCACAAAACCAGCCAAGATTTAGTACATTTTTATCACTCCAGAAAGTTCCCTGATACCCCCTTCTGCTTACTGGTCTTTGAAGCTCAACAACTAGGCATTTTTCTTCATAGAGAGAATTCCAAACAGCCATAGAACAAAATGGCTGCCTGTATGATTCCCAGGAGTCAAAACTCTCTAGGAAATCAGTGACAGTTTCTGCTGAAGTTTCTAGAAATCTCAGAACTAAAACTGCCTCATAATTAGAGTCACCTTTTGCTTCAGACTGCCCAGAGAAGAACAGCAAGAACATGTCTTAGGCAAGGGTAATATAGTGTGACTGAGGAAAGGCGGAAAGAATTTCTACTTGTGACACAGGGTGAGAGGTCACTCAGAAACCTCCTCCAAAAAGCCTTCCTAAGTCTCCAGTTGGAACTGATATCTTCCTTGCCCATACTCTCTTAGAACTTTGCTTAGAAGCACAAAGTCTTTGCCCTGACAAGGATTATAGGGGTTATCTGTTACATAATAACCTAATTCAAAATCTGGAAAATGACTCTCTGGACAAACATTTATCTTTCTTTTATAAAACGAAGATTCAAAGATCTAAGTATACTTTCTACCTTGGCTGCCAGGAAACTCAACTAAAGCCATCGTTTACCTAAAATGATGAATCCATCCCAGATGTGTAATAGCATCTATTTCTCTGCTCCTTTTAACCAGGTTTTTTTTTTTCCTATCTCAATTTTGTATTGTTTTATATTGTGTTTATTTTTTTGTTAGCTGCCTGAAAATTCATTCAACTTATTTATGTGTATGCCTGTCTTTCATGTGTATGAAAGGCTCAAAAAATATTGAAAAAATCAAATTGAATATGACCAGAAGAGACCTACTTCTAAATTTTACTCTTTCTTCTTTAAAATAAAATTATCTTAAGAGGTTAATCCTGGGGCAGGTCAGCTATTACTTGAGAGTGGGATGGATTGGCAGGACCCTACATCCCAATTCTTCCTGGTCTGCCTGAATTTCCTCAGGAGTCCACTGGGACCTACCTCTTCTTTTTTGGGCTTTTTCTTTTGGTGGGAGTTGGGTGTGGAAATGAAGCTCCATTGGGAAGATGAAGAGCTCTGTTGGGGGTTCAGTGGCCTTAAATTGGCTGTTCAGGGGGTCCAGGACTCTGGGTGGTTCTTCAGAGATAGGAGGTAATTTCAAAGCCTTCGGTGCCTAGGGAAAATTTAAAAACAAAGCCAACATGGTAGGTATTAAAACTCTGCAATCTGCAGGGGGCAAATGATACTGTATCTTGCATCTTATGTAACTGGGAACTGCTGGGAGAAGCAAAGCTAACCAAACTAAGAGCCGAGTGTCTGACCTCAGTGGCGCTGCTGCTTCTCTTGGGAGCTCAGTATATGCCGCTGTTAATCCAGCCTCTGATTCCACTGAGAATTATAAACATGATAAATTGAAGAGTCTTTGAGGGATATAGCCTTTTTTTTTTCTTGCAGCCAGGGAAACTGAGCCAGATTGAGATGATATAGCTGAATCTCTACGTACCAATAGGGAGAAATCTCTGCATATGTTGTTAAGGGAAAAAAGCATGGTGCAGAACATTGTTTGACTGTGCAACCTCTCAGCTAAGAAGGAGCAGAAAATAGGAATATGCATTTGTGTTTGCTTACCTTATGTAACCTCTCTAAGCCTCAGTTTCTTCCTCTGTAAAATAGGAGGAATCATACTACCAATCTCATATGATTGTTGTGAGGATTAAATGAGCTAATATGTGTAGTTGACAGTAGAGTTTGAAATTAGAAGTATTTCTATGACATTTCTTTGAGGGTAGATGCTCTTCTCATAGAGTTCAATACCCAGTCTAGCCACTAGTAGAAAACCTGAGCTTCTCCACACTTCTGCAATATGAACATAGCTGAAAAAGAATCACCGTGTGTCAGAATCAGCGACTAATTTGGGCCAGTTTTTTTCTGTCCCCCCAAAGTATATATGTATATATACATACACACATACGTATATAAGAGAGACACTCTAGTAGTTAGAGCTTCCTGTTTCCAATTATTCAGAAGTTGCTGAAAATGTTTCTTTTTAGTTTGTAACTTTTAATCTGTGAACGTGTCTCTATGAAGTGTGTATGTGTGTTGGGTTTCAGAGATTTCAGTTTCATAGGAGGAGAAATAAAAACATCAGGCCTCCTGTTTGTTCCTGGTCCAAAGGAACCTAGGAAGACAGAGGCCCTTCTGGTGTCTCTTTTTTAGTGCTCAAAAAGAAAAAAATAATCAGAAACACACATACGCGTCCTATGTGTTCAGAGTTGATTGAGGAAGGAAATTCAACCAAATATATGCAGAGTAATATTTACAATTTTGAGACATTAAGAAAATGATTAACCAAACATATGCACATAGGATCTTTATGTTCCTGGAGACCTTCACTGTCCAGGTGCAGGCTGCCCACCAACTGCCCTTTTTTTGAATACTGACCTTGTGCATTTTGTTGACAAGGTTTGCACTGAGAAATCTATGTGGAAACTCAAACCATTGGTGTGAGGTATAGCTGACAAGTCAGGACTTCATTTCTTTATCCTCGTGAAACGTTTACACAGAGTTTTAATACAGTGGGGAATATTGCTTTCCTTCGTTAGCTGTATGCATGGGTTGTGGGAAGGGATGCCTTTCCTCTGAGGCTGGCTCGGTTCTGGGCTGACCCAGGTGTGACATCGAGGGCTTTCCTTAGGCCTGTGGTGAGTCTGGCAGGTCAGACCTGCCCTTTACTTCTGGTCCAATGGAACCTGGGGAGACAGAGGCCCTTCTGGTGTGGGTGGAAAGGTTTAGGTCAGCTCAGATACAGGAAATCTGAAAAACTCCTGAACAAACTGAAAACAGCCTCCGTCATTGACGCCCGGACCACCTGGAGTGCCCACGGCTCCTTCAGGGCCACTTCAGATGACACGAATCCTCACAGTTAATTAACAGTGATGCAGTTCCCAATCTGTACACAGATAAGGTCACTGTGGCTCAGAGGGTGTCAGTGGCCTGCTCACGTTCACACAGCTGCTACGGTGCAGAACATTCTGGAGCCCTGCTTGTTCCCATTCATCACTGGTGCCTCCAAACCACTGAAGACCCACATAGAATTGCAAGGCAGAACCAAGCCAGAGACAGCCAAGGACATCTCTAAGGAAGAAGGTGTACAAGTATTTAACTTCTGAAGGGGGTTGATAAACCTGCAAAATTTACTCCATATCTTCAAAGGTGACAGACCCTCAATTAGCAAAACTATCAGTGGATTCCAGATCTCCAGGACTTTGAGTTTGAAGTGGATTAACTGCGCACAAGCTCAGATCCTGTCCTTACATGTTTATAGACAACCCCCGGCCCCTCAACAGGACAAAAGGTTCTGTTGCCACCAGAGAGAGTGTGGTAACAGCATTTGCTTTAAGGAAGAATTGGGGGAAGCTGAAATCCCTTGTACTTCATGATTTTTTACATTTAGTGAGTTACTACAATTTCATTCCAGTTCCATCTGATGAGCTCAGAAGCTAGAGAGGCCATTGCTCTGTTGAGATATCCCTTTGAGTCAGCTTGTTTCTAGATTAGAATTAAACACACACACACACACACACACACACACACCTTTTTCTTCTTTGTCTCCCCCGTGGTGTTTTTTTCCAAGCCAGTGGCAGGTCCTACAGGAGGGAAAAGGCATCTTTCAGCAGGTGGCTCCTGTAACAAGTGGCTGCATCTGGCCTTGTGGGATTTCATATACCCTCGTTTGTCTGTGGAAACAGGATGGGAATTGAAACTTATTTGTTGCGGGTATGGGGATGAACAGTTGACTTTCAATTTTTATCACTTTTTGGTTAATGGGAAGACAGGCAAGGAGAGTTGCAGTGGTACTGAGCCAGCCACAGCTTTGGCTGACGTAGGTTTGGGGAGCCCTAATGTCATTATGTGGGTTGGATTCCTGCTGGCTGAGTCAGGTGATGGAGAGAGTGATAATAATAATAATAACTATGTACTGATCACTAAACATGGGAAAAAATGATGCAAAGTATTTTATAAGCATTAACTCACTTAATCCCCACAACAGCATTATGGGAGTATTATTATCCCCATTCTACAGATGTGGACACTGAGCCTCAGCAAGATTAAATAATTTGCCCAAGATCACAGCTAGTAAGTGGGGGATAATTTGAACCCAGGCAGTCTGATTGCAGATTAGCACTAGGCAAAAAGAAAGCTGTCAGTCTCATTCCCACATCCAACTGGACTCTGGCTGTTATTTTCTAAGGTGAGTGGCACAAGGAAGTGATATTCACCGTGCTTCAGTGCTCCCAAATGAACTCTGCACGATTAGGTTTACCCCGATCAATGAGTAAAACGCTTGGCTTCTTACCGCTGAGATCTGCCTTCCTATTGGGGAAGGCACCTCCGTAGAATGTAATGTGGGATTTGTCACTCAGGAGCCAAGAATGATCGATGCAGGCATGCTCAAAGGCCTTCTTGGAGGTCTGCTGTGTCTTCTCATTGTGGCCTTTCTTTGAAGCGTACGTACGAACATGATCCCCTACTGATGTGTCCTAGGAACGACAGACACACTTCCTGTAAACAGGTTGTCATGAAGGAACAGAGTGGGTTCCTGTAACAGTCAGCTCTTGTGGCTAGACTTGTGGCTCCAAGCATGAAATTTCTTTTGCAGGCTGGGAAGAAAAACAAGGTTAGAATAGCAAGATAATGCATTTATTACAATAAAACATTTTACTATTGATGATAGAATGACATTTAACCATGACTAGCATAGAGTGCTTTCTTGTCAAAAAAAAAAAAAATCAAAATGAAGTGCTGATATCATTGTCTTTATCCATCATGAACTGTTTCTCTCTTCTCACCTTCCACTGAGTGGCTCTTTCCCCCATTTCCTGTTCTCCTTGGCATATGACCTTCTCATTAAGTCAGACGAGTTTATTCAAGATGGGAGTGGATGTTGTCTATGTTGCTGTGAACGACTGTTGTCTTGCACACACACACGCACGCGCGCACGCGCACACACACATGCACACACGCACGCATGCACGCGCACACACACACACACACACACACACACACACTTGGCTTTAGAGTTTAGAAAAACATTTCTATATGTTTCAACTCATTTAATCCTCATAGTGACCTTGTGAGATATATATAAGAGCTCCATTTTACCAAAGAGGTAATTCACGCTCAAAGTTAAGTTTGCTGGACAGGCTCATCATGCCTAGTAAAAAACAGGACTTAAACCAAAGCTTTTCCAATTATAAGGCCAAGAGTTCTTTTTTTTTTTTTTTACAAGACTGCAGCTGCCTAGATGGGGTTGGAGAGTCAGGGGAGGATTTGTGGTTAAATAAGTTTGGAAACCCCAGAGTTAAACAAAGTTAGGCCGGGACTTTACTATAGAGCTTCTCAAAGCATTTCTTACCCAAGTGTGCACTGTGATGCTCCAGGAGGAGAATACATCATGCAGCATTTCCCCAACATATTTGGCTACAAAACCTTTTTTTTTCATGGAGCATCGGCAATCCTAGAATTCCACAGGTGACCCTTTGGGAAACAGTGGTCAAAAGGATCAAAGTACTCTTCTTGTCTCTGGAGGACCCCAAGAAACAGCGAAGAGAGGGAGATCCCTCTGAAGTCAAGAAGTATAAGGACAGAGAGGAGCCCGTTAGAAATGGTACCTCTGCATGGGTTTCATCTTCCTGCCAGTGCTGCTTCCCGAGTGGTGGCAAGTGAGTCCCCTGACTTCCATGGTTCTTGGCTACAGAGCCCTGGTCCATGTAGCCCCCATCCCCAGATTCCCATTCATCCAAACCCTGTTGACCTGCAAAGGTGAAGAGTGGGTCAGCTTGTAGTCACAGAAATGGGCATGGACTGTTGCTACCTCCAGACTGCCTCCCTTCTTGCTTCTCTGAGCAAAAGTGTTCAAGGCCCTTGTTCTTCCTCCTCCCTTATTTCTGTATTTCTGGTAGTGCCTGCATGGAAATGGCAGCCAGGTCAGTGGAAACAGAGCTGCACTGGGAGTCAGGAGACTCAGGGTTGAGGCTTCATTTCTTGGACATAGCTTCCTCATCTGTAAAATGGGGATACTGATTTCTTGCCTTTGCTTCCTTGCAGAGTGGTCTGGAGCTCAAATAAGACAACAAATGTGACAACACTTTGTAAACCGCATGGTATTAGGGGGTGACAGTGGTGTGATTATGGTGGCATGACCTGCAGCCCTGCTCTGTTGTCATTGAGATGCTCGGCCTAAAGCAAGTCTTGAGTTTCTTGAGCTGTCTCCTGGTTGTTTACTTGTGGAAAAACCTCGCCAAATGCAATGAGGTGGGTCTGCTGCTTAGCTCTCTGGACTTACCCTGTCTGCAGCCCTCAGGAAGGATCTGAGTCAACAGATGACTCCTGCATAGTTAACAAATCTTTCATCAATGGTTTAAAGGGTCCTGCAGCTATTTTCATCACTTACTCAAGGTAGATTTATTGCTGAAAGAGTCTGGCAAAACTTCCTTGTTTGGAGCCAAGCTTTAGCAATACCTCCACTCCCAGCATGGAGCTCTGTGGAACAATGTGGGGTTGTCTTTCAACCAGGGGCTCTGGAAGTCTTCGGGGGCCTGTGTGTGATGGAGCACTGGGCTTCTGGGAGCTCCTCCTCCTTCCCCAGCCAGCTTCACCTTCCCTCCATGTTCCCAACTCTCGCCTCCCTTCATCATGCCCATCGTTAGTGTTGAGAGTCAAATGCCCACATGTGGGGCTACACCCTCCCTCAAGCTTTCCTTCCTCTGCCCACTAGCTCTTGAAGGCTACTCTGGGTTTGAATTGATGCCGAGGGTATTGATAGAAGAGAGGCAAGCTCAGGTTCAGGTTCAGAGGGTCTGCTCAGGTTATAGTGGTCCAGGGAAGCCTGATGGGCCCAGAGATTCCCCAACCTAAGGTGGCCCAGAACCACAGTATGCCTGCCCCACGAGAGGACCTCAACTCCATACAAAGTGCAGCACTAAAGAGCTTTTGGGGTATTCTAGAATGATCCCTTGGGATCAAGCCAGACCCCAGGTCCATTCTTCCTGGTCAGATTTACCTGGAACCAAATGCATTTCTGAGGTTGGAAGACGTGAAACTCTAGCCAAATGGCCACTTACCTAGTGAATAGTCTGATACATCAGAGGGTCTAAGTTGGGGCAGGGGGATATAGAGAGACAGTCTTCTCTTTGACTATCTCCCAGGTGAAACTGAGTATGTGACTCAAACTATGCAAGGAGAAACAAGGATTTTTTTCTCAGTAAACATCACCATATGGCTCGTTTGTTTAATAGAAACAGATTTGCAAGCAAAGTACTCATATTAGAAGTTTTAGTTGTTGAAAGGAGACCACAGATATTAGTCTCTTTATATCTGTACATTATTCAGATCATGCAAATAATGTACAGTGGGTTATCAATCTAGAGCTGTTAGAAAGCCTTTTACCTGTGTTCCCTCTTGTGATTTTTCACCACAGCCCAGGGAGGAAGGAATGCAGACACCATTACTTGCATTTTACAGATGGCAAGCTGAGGGTACAGGGATATAAGTTGACTTGGCCAACATTGCATTGTTGGGGGACTGGGGATTTGCAGCTAGGACTTTTGCTACTTCTCCAGACAAAGTGTTTGGCGAAGAGAGGGAGGCCAAGGGGAGATAAAGCAAAACCAATGGAAACATCAGTCAGGGTTCAAGTTATAGCATCTGAGCTCCTTTTACTTTGTTAAACATGGATTTTTTTTGACCCCTGTGATCATGGGAAATTGGGCACTACAGTTAGTAATTGTGCTTAAAAACCACAAAAACACACAAGCTGGGGAGGTTTATAATTCACATTTACTGAACACTTACTATGTGCCGGCTACCACATATACAACTCCCACATACAAGCCCGTGAGGTAAGGGTGGGTATGATCATCTCCATTTTTTTTTTCCTTTTTGTCTTTTTTACTGACCGGCAACGGATTGCAACCCTCAGTGTCGCGCCGCACCTCGCTCAGCCAGTGAGCGGCCGGTCTGTATGTGGGATCCGAACCCTCGGTGGGAGTGCCGCCGCGCTCCCAAGTGGCGCACTGTAGCAGTGTGCCAGCGGGCCGGCCCAGATCATCTCCATTTTTTTTTTCCTTTTTGTCTTTTTTACTGACCGGCAACGGATTGCACCCCTCAGTGTCGCGCCGCACCTCGCTCAGCCAGTGAGCGGCCGGTCTGTATGTGGGATCCGAACCCTCGGTGGGAGTGCCGCCGCGCTCCCAAGTGGCGCACTGTAGCAGTGTGCCACCGGGCCGGCCCAGATCATCTCCATTTTATAAACGAGGAAACTGAGGACCAGAGACCTTGGACTCTGGTGCAGATGACCACACGTTTAATCATTATTCTATGTTGCCTCTCTGTTTTCTGCCTGATTGTGACAGTTCCTTGGAATATGGCATCAATTAAGGAAGTCACTTGATCCCTTGGGTGTGCAGTGTTAATCTACCCCCCGAAATGAAAGCACTGCAATCCACTGTCCAGTATTTTGAGATCTTAGAGCATCAGAGTCTATGGATATTAACTGGAGACAGGATTTTTGAAGAGAGAGGGAATAAGGCAACCACGAGATAGTGTGCCACCTGTGGAAGGGCAGCAGGTCCCCGCATAGGGGCATTACCTGGGTGAGTTCTCCACTTCCCAGGACAGAGGTGGCCTAGAATCTGATCTCCTTAACCCTCCGGAATCAACTGGTCTCAGGGATGTTGACCCATATCAGCAAAGTGCATAGAGACTGATGTATAGAGCAGGGCATTAATTTATGAAGAGAAATACAATTGCCTGACCAGCATATTTTATGTAGTCAAACTACACGTGGACCAGGGTGTGACCAGAACTCCCTGGCGCTAGAGTAAGACTCAAGAGTATGGTTGGAATGTTCAGTGAAACCAGGTTCTGAGAACCTGCTGCATTCTACACTCATCCAATAAGCCGGATTCTCTACTTATCCTGACCAGATTTTCCCCCAAGGATGGGGCTTAGTCACACACTGTCGTTGTTTCTGGAAAATTCCTTCTTCATTTTAGGAAAATTATCTTTCTATTATGTTCATCTCTTGTTCTTTCCTTTTCTTAGGAATGCTGATCCCAGCCAAGGCCCTAGTCTTTGCTCATTACTGCTACCCAGTCATCTTTTCCCATCTCCCTTACCAAAGGCAACTTCTGGCACTTTTAATGCATCAAGTTCCCAAGAATAATATTGACAGGTAAAATTCCTGTACTACTGAACAGCGTACATAATCTTCTGTGCAGCAATGAGGTAGGTATTATTGTGCCCATTGCAGAGATGAGCAAACAGAAGCTCAAACAGGTGAAATGATGTGCTCAAGTGTCTCACATCTAGTAAATGCGAGAAATGCCATTGCAATACAGATTTCTGGCTCCAGAGCCTGTATTTTTTCCACATGATATTGTCACAAAAATCACAGGATTAAAGAATATTAGAGTGGAGCTGACCTAAGAAATCATCTAAAATCTAGAGTCTAGACCTGCACTGTCTAATGCAATAGCTATTAGCCACATGTGACTATTTTGACATAAATTAACTAAAATAAAATAAATTTAAAATCTCAGTTTCACAGTTGCACTAGCTATGTTTCAAGTGCTCAATAGCCACATGTGGCTGATGGCTACTATATTGGACAGCACATATAGAGCATTCCATCGTTGCAGAAAGTACTATTGGACAGCACTGGTCTAGATTAACCCCCTTATTTTATAGTTGAGGACAATGAAACCCAGAATCCTTAGGCCTTATTTTGGGAAACTCCATTTTAAGATGTTAAAAATCCAAATATTTGAGAACTGATCATAAGATCAACATGTACCTTGTTAGAAAGATTTTCCTTGTTGAATCCAAAATGGAGGGAAGACAGGCAGGAGATGGTATTTTTGGGGAAAGATCCTGTTGTGGCCTGAGATTCTTTGGTACATTAAGTTGACTGTCCTGGAGCAGGATACATCCTTGATGTATCCTGAAGGGTACGACAAGAGTTACTGGTAGAAATAGTGGCTGCCAATCTAGATTTGTTGGAGATAACTACAAGGTCTCCCACTTGCACTAGTGTTGGCTTTGGACATTGCCCATTAAGGAAGACAAGTGGAAGATGAGAGGGATTTAAAAAATTAGGTAGATCTCACAGAGGCTTCTCTGTCTAGTGTCTTAGGTGTTTCTGGTCCTGGGCTACACGTGTGCTTTTTCCACTCATCATTCCCAAGGACTGGGTCTCCCTGGTGGAAGAAACATGGCTGCTTCCCAGGGGCTGGGTAAAAAGCCCCTCCTGTCTCAGGAGGAGAGATCCAAGGGTAGTGGATGTATCTTACTTGCTTCTGGAGGGTCCATAATCAACAACCTTCTCAATCTAGTCATTCTACCAGTATTTGTTGAGGGCTTATCAACGGGCCCACCCCTCACTAGGCAGTGGGGTAGATAAAGAGGAACCAGACAGGGGCCCTTTATAAAAGCACTCATACACTGTTGGAGAGACAAAGCTCTCCTGTGCTCAACTGTGTGGCCCTGAGTGTCAGTGTGATGTGAGGTCAGAAAATGAGGAGCTCAATATTGACTGGAGTTGTTAGAGAAGGCTTTGTAGAAGATGTGGGCTTGAAGAGTGGGAAGGATTTACCATAGGAGTGCAAAGAAGGGACCAGAGAACATACTAGCATCACAAAGGCAGTGAGCTCTGAGATGTGAGGGGAGAGGGTGGCAGGGGCCACTGGGCCGGGGGTCTCACACTGAAGTCTCACCATCATTCCTCCAGCTCCAGGGCCTCACCTTCAAGAGGGGCTTTGGCAAGGATTAAGGCAAGGGGACGAGAATGCACATGCACGTGTGCCTTTTGTTACACCACACATCTTAGCCATGTGACGCCCATGGGGGGGCCAGAGACATTTTTTGATGTTAAGAGGGGCATTCGTTCCTGAAGATGCTGGGCCTGGGCTATGGGGCAGTGGCCTGCTCTGCCCTCTGCTCCTCCCAGAGATCAACACATCTTTGATTAAGAGGCTTTTTCTCATAAGTGTTAATTAAATGGAACTGCCTATAACCATGGGACTGCCATGAAAGTAAAACTAATTACTAGACAAGCCCACATCTCTCATTTTGCTTCAAGTCATCACTTATTGGGGAGAGAGCTGTTTTCTCTTCTTTGCAGGGTAAACCTATAAAGCAAGAAGAAAGGCAGTCTTCTTCTGGTCCTGCCTGTTTGTTGGTGCTGAAGAAATGGCAAACGGCCGAGTGGGCACTGGCAAATCCTACCTCTCACCCCTCTCATTCCCCAATAGGTTTACCAAATCAAATACAGGATGTCCAGATAAATTTCAATTTCAGATAAACAATGAAAACTTCTTTAGTAGAAGTATGCCCCAAATATTGACAGTGTAATGGTTCGTGGGGGGGGGTGGGGGTGGGGGTGTGTGTGCATGTGCTATAATCTGTGACTCTAATCCCCAACCATTTCCTGTCAGAGTGCATTTGGGGGCTCTGTTGAGCAGGAGGGTGTCCATCTCACTGGTAAGTGGACTGTACTGGAGAGCTGCCATCTTTACAAGGAGGAGTCCTAACATTTCCACTCCCTGGAGGACCCTGAGATCACCTCAGATGAGGAACTAGGGAATGTTGGTGAAAAATGTGGAGCTGGGGTTGCAGGAAGGATCTGACATCTGGTCCCAGCTCTGCTTTTAACTGAATGACCTTGGACAAGTTACTTTGCCCCTCTGGGCTTTTCTTTTTCCTTATCTTGTAAAAGATGGGGATTGAATTGTAGGATATCTGGGGAGTGTGAGTGGGGAAGGTTGGGAGGAAAGTTTTGGCTTGGGATGTGGAGTGAGAGGCTGCTGAGTGAGAGGGTGGGAGTGAAGGCACACTGCAGGCCGTCCTTTCCTCTGCAAATGTGGGGGAGAATAAAGGGAGAGAACCGTGGTAGAGGTTTACGGGCTACTAAGCTTGGGAGCTTTGCTTTAAAACAAAATTGCACCTGAAGTCCTGGTGTTTCAGGCCTTGGTGGAAAACACACTCTCACACCAGCATGCGAGGTGGGGCAGCCCGGGATGCACCTCCTCCCTTTTCCCCATTGACCTGCACAATGGAGTCTGTACGTGGTGTCAGGGGGCCATGTCCACAGGAGGCCTTGGAGGTATCTCCTGGCTGAATACCCAGGCTGGCTCTCCTGCTGGCCTCGGAAGTAGAGGTATGGTTGCCATGCTCTGTCCTGCTCCCTCTGTGTGGACACCAGTCAGGAAACAGCACAGCTGCTGAACCCTGAATCTCCCAGTGATACAGGCTGGTTGGCACAATCCTCATCAATAATCCAGAAACTCCCAGAAGGTGCCAGAAAGCACCAAAAGCAGATGCTTCAGCTAATAGACATAAACCAAGAGCCCACAGAGAAAAGCTCTGAAAGGCCCCTACAGATTTGCAGCTGGAAGGAGAAGGAGAAATGACAAATACCAGACCCCATCTTGAGACAGAGCATTAGAAAAGGATAAAAGCTACAGAAGAAAACATATTACCTAGTTCAGCCCATGGAAATCATCTTAGTACTTTCAAAAATGGCCCTGTACTGCAGTGGGAAGGCCAGCTCACAGATCAGCACCAGCATCCGATGTTTGTAACATGAATAATGGGACAGACAAACCATGTCCTGGCATTTTGAAAGTGACCGGCTCTGCTGCATTTCATTTCAGCTAGGAAGAATGTTCTGGGAAACTACCTGCCAAAGTCAGTCCCACTGTGCAAGACATCGTAGGAAATAGATGTGAATAAAAACATCTTGCATTTGGCTAGGGATCTATGTTATACTGTACAAAGAACTTTCACCTCATTATAATCCTGTAAGGCAGACTGAGTTAACATACCCTCGTCAGTGATGCAGAAACTCTTGGAGGATGACCCATTAAGCATGAGAACAGCAAATATGTGGTACTTGTGCTGACATCTCTCACCCTCCTCTTGTCCATGACAGACATCACTAATCAATCAAGGCATCCTTGACTACCAAACTGGACATGACCTCAGAATCCATCTTCTCATTTAAAACATTTAAAAAATTGAGGTGTAATTTATATGTAATATGCACAGAGCTTAGATGTTCAGTTTGATGAAAATTGATAATTGCATATACCTTTGTAACCACCATAGACAACAAAAACCAGAACATTTTCATCAGCCCAGAAAGTTCCCTCATGCCACTTCCTAGTCAGTGTCCTCCCACCCAGCACCCAACAGGTAATCACTATTTTGATTTTTAATACCATGGACTAGTTTTTTCTATTCTTGAACTTCATATAAATGGAAGCATGTAGCATATATACTTCAGTGCTCGTGAAAGTGATCCACACAGTGTTCCATTGAGAATTGGCATGAGGGATAAAACCCATTTACCGCCCCTTTGGTTAAGCAGCTCCTCCAGGGCAATAATGTAGACTGGAAAGACAGAGGATAAAAGGCTCAGCCAGTTAGCAGTGGGGTTGGAATCAGAATTTGGGGCTTCAAAATCCACATCACTGCAAATCCTTTCGTTCTTGAAGAACCATCTTATCAATGGATCAGGACTTAGCATCATGAACCAGTTTGATGTCAAAGCAAGCAAGAAAGGTGGTTTTGAAGCAGGTACCTCAGTGAGTGTCCCAGACAGTAAGAGCTGTCAGACTAGAGAGACCAACATTTTTACACTTGTTAGGATGCAGCAAAACTCAACAGGCTTCAACAAAAAGAAAGAAAACTTATTATCTCATATAACAAAAAGACCAAAAGTAGGAGAGTATCAGGGTTGGTTAATTCAGTGGTTCAATGGCCCCGTAGTTCAATGGTTCTGCATCCTGAAACCTGTTCTGTAGGCACCAAAGCTCTTTCTACTACCTTTGAGAAAAATACTTTCACTTCAGTTTTACAGGCCTGTAGAGTCTGAACAGTGGACACAAGGAGACATCAAGTGGGTCCAAAAAGCACAAGCAGGATTGGCCGGTTACTCAGTTGGTGAGTGTGGACTTATAACACCAAGGTCAAGGATTCAAATCCCCTTACCAGCTGGCTGCCAAAAAGCACCAGCAGAAGAGTGGGAAGGAGAGAACTTAGTGAGAAAGCCTGAGAAAGCACCCTGGATTTAGGGCCAGGTTGTCTGGGTTCAAGGCCTGGTCCGCCTCGTCAGAACTTCATGATCTTGACTGAGCCTTGGAAACTTTCTGAACCTCTCTCTAAAATGGAGCTAATAGCATGGTAGAGGGAGTGTAAAACTCATGGGTTTTGGAATCAAATAACCTGAGAGAGTCAGTTTCACAGTGCCTGGCAGATAGTAGGGGCTCAATGTTGTTGGGAAATGAATAACTAAATGCACGAATAGTTCCAGTCACAGCCCCACTACTTCTCGATCACCTAAATTATATAACCTCATCTGTAGTACTGGCATAGTCCCAACTTTTTAGGGCTTTTTGATGGTGTAAATGAAATAATTTAAGATAAAGTGTCTCACTGAGCCAGCTCATGGTAAGGTGAGAAGGTCCTTTCTCTCCCCTCCTGGCCTCCCCTCCCTGCCTGCCTTGCACATGTGAAAGACTTTCTGATCTCGTAATGGGATGAGAGGAGTCGCAGTGAAGGAGACTGAGCAGAGACTTTGCGTTAAGATGGGAATGTCCTGGAGATCTAGCCCACCTTTGTTGGGCATATGTCCTTAATTACTCCTCTAAGTAATTTCACTCAGTGTTCTCAGTGTAAGGATTAAATGAGCTGAAATATGTGAAGTACTCAATACTTAGCACATAGTAGGTGGTCAGCAAGTATTAGATTTCTTCTCATTCCCTCTGTCCAGGGTGTGGGAGACTACATTCATTGCACAATATTTCTTCCCCTCACTTCTTCTTGTTAACAGAACCCTTTCTCAGGTACTTGCTTTCCCAGACTCCATTGCATCTTCAAGTGGCCTTGTGACCTAGTTCTGGCCAATGAGACCTAAGGGGGAGATTCTGGGGAGCTTTTGGGAAGTCTTTGCTTCCTTAGAGAAGGGATAGCTATGCAAGGATGGTGTTTTGGCCCCTTTTTTCTGCTTTGAACCCAGATATGACCCCTGGAAGTGTGGGAGCCATCTCATGAACACGTGCTAACAAGCATAAGGAAGAAAAGCCAACATTCAAAGGATGGTGGAGGGAAAAGATAGCGCTTGAGTCCTCAATGACATTGGCAAGCAGCTGATCAAGGATGAAACTTCTACCCCCAAACTTTTTGTTATTTAAGATAACTAAATCTCTTTATGACTTAAATCAGGGGTTGGCATATATTTTTACAGGGTCAGATAGTAAGTATTTTGGGTTTTGAAGGCCATGTGGTCTCTACTACTCAACCTGTCCTTGCAGTGTGAAAACAGCTATAGACAAAACGTAAAGTCATGGCTATGTTCCAATAAAACTTTTTTTTAAAAACGAAAATGTAATTTTATTAATTTTTTTTTTTTACATTCTATGATGTTGTGGAGCAGTTGGGAGGGAGGGGGAGGGGAAGGGGAAGGAAATGGGATGGAAGAAGGAGGAAGGAGGAGGGGTTGGGATTGAGGCACCCACCACATTCCCACAGGGGAGACCAGAGGGCTTCCAGTGGTGACTTGGTCATTGCCGGGCTGGGTGCAGATGTCAGGGGTGTGTGGCAAAAGCCCTCGCCCCCCACCACCCTGGGCTTGGGAACCCAGGACCCTTCTTTCTGTGGCTTGGTGGTTGTCATGGGGCTGGTTGCACATGTTGGGGGGGCATGGCAGAGGACCTCAGGCCTCCACCACCTCGGCTTGGGAGAGCCCGGGGCACTTCCTATGGCAGCTAGGTGGTCACTTCTGGGCTGGCCGTGGGTGTCAGAGGGGTGTGGCTAAGGTCTGCCATCACCCCTGCTCAAGAGAGCCTGGGGTGCTTCCTGTGGCAGCTCAGTGGTCGTCAGTGGGGTGATTGCACGTGTTGGGGGCCATGGCCAAGGCCCTCATCCCACACCCTTAGGACTGGTTGCAGGTGTTGGGGGGCATTGCTGAAGCCCCTGGCCCTCCCCTCTTTCTGGCTTGGTAGCCCAGGGGACTTCTGGTCCTTCCAAGTGTTATAGGTGTTCTTTGGTGAAATGAGACCTTTACTAGTTAATATCAAACTTGGTCTCTGGTCGTGGGTACTTTGTTTTTTCTTTCAGTTCTGTGTTGGATTATTTGCTGTTCCCACCACTTAAACTCTGTGCTAGAACTAATTTGTTGTCCTTTGCTTACTTCTAATATTGGGGAACTTCCTGTGGGGACCAGTACTTGAGCTCTGTGGTTGAGCTAAGTTTCTGCTTTGCTGCTGATTCCCTAGGGAAGGCTTTTTGTGCAGCTCAAGTTTTAATGGTTGACTTCATAGGTACTTCTGGGTCTAGTGGAATCCAGTGCACCTGGATTGTGTAGAAACTCTGGTTTGGCTCTGAGTCTTTTCATCAGTCTGCACCCCATGCAATTGTATGTTACTGACCAGACTGCTCTGAGTGGTCCTACACTAACTTGGGTACAGATCAGCTGTCCTTGTTGTGCCCTAGTGTTCTCCTGGCGGGCCCGTCTCCTCCACTGCCAGTGCTGCAAACACTTCCCATGGGACAGGCCATGCTTTGGTCTCTTGCAATGACTCACTGGCCTCTGAGTGGCTCTTTTTTTTTCAGTTGTTGTGGCTCCTTGCTCCTATGTGGGTCCACGGGAACCCTATTAGTGGTCTTGCTGGCCTGGGGGCCACCAAAGCCCTCTTCTCCCCTGCCACCTCCAAGCAACTTCATCCGAAGGGCACAGCTGTGGCTTTTGCCAGCTCCTGCTCCGTGTGCTCAGCAGCTCCAGCCTTAAAGTGGCCGGGACTTGAAATGGTCAGAGTGGTTCTTTCTCTCATCGTGGCTTCTCCCACCTTCATGTACTCCATAAGTCTCTCTTCCTCTTCCCCTGAGCTCTAGTGGCTCCAGCTTGGCTGTCATTCCTTTTTTATAGTTGTAAATTGGTTGATTTGCAGGAGAGAGTGACACTGGGGACCATCTATTCCACCATTTTGACTGGAAGTTCCCAATAAAACTTTATTTACGAAAATAAACAGTGGGCAGGATTTGTCCAGTGAGCTGTGTTTGCTGATCCCTGACTTAAACCACTAGCAATTGAGAAATGTGTTGCTGGGCCAGCCCTGTGGCTCACTCGGGAGAGTATAGCGCTGGTAGTGCCGGGGCCACGGGTTTGGATCCTATATAGGGATGGCCAGTATGCTCACTGGCTGAGCGCAGTGCAGACCACACTGTGCCAAGGGTTGCGATCCCCTTACCAGTCAAAAAAAAAAAAAAAAAAACAGAAAGAAAAATAAAGAAATGTGTTGCTTGCAGCCAAAAGAATTTCTGATATGTAGATACAATATGGGAGCAACAGATTTGAAATTGCTACAGGTTCAGTGGGGAACAGGCACTGGAGAAAAAGGATGAAGATGACAGATTGATAACTAATAAATAAAAGGAATAACAGATAAAGTAAAGCATAGTTTATTCAATTGACTCTATCCTCTAGGAGTTTGTAAATTAAATGAATTCTTGGAATTCAAACACAGAGCATCAACTGCTCCTTGTTGTCTGGACAGTTTATGTGGCAGGTACTTCAAGTGCAACAAGAGCCTGGAAAATTTAGCACCACATGGTCTTAAGGCTTTTTCCAGAGGACATGAAAGAAAGAATTGTAGAGAGGATGGTGGAAACTAAATGACACTTTCACACACTCATTTTTTCATTTGGTTGTACAATATATATTTGTTGGGCACTTTTTTTATGCCAGGCACTGCATTGGGCTCTGGAATATGACTCCATTACACCCAATGCCTTTTCTGGGTGATTGGAACCTCATCTCTTCCCTGTAAATCTTTGCTCCAACTGACTTCTCTCTGAATGCAGCAAGACCCAGCCTCCTGTGAGATGCTGTGGCCCCTGTGCAGATGGCATGATGCACTGTTTAAATCTGGACAAGACCCATTTGTTTCTCATTAGTGGGTATTTCTGAAGCACCAGCTTGGTTCTGGGCAGCTTGCTAAATGGTGCAGGGAGTTGTCAAGAAGAGTTAAGGAATCCCTTGTCCTGGAATTTGAGGTATTTACATATGTTTTTGCTTAGTGTTTCAACACGATCATGGCCTCTGTATTAGTTTCCTATTGCTGCTGTATCAAATTACCACACATTTAATGGTTTAAATGATGTAAATGTATTATCTTACAGTTCTGGAGGAAAGAAGTTGAAGTGGGTCTCACTGGGCTAAAAACAAGGTGTTGGCAGGTCTGTGTTCTTTTCAGAGGCTGTAGAGAAGAATCTGTTTCCTTGCCTTCTCCAGCTTCTAGAGGCCTCCTGTGTTCCCTGGCCTGTGGACACTTCTCCCACCTTCAAAGCCAGCAGTGTTGGGCTGAGTCCTTCTCATGCTGCCATCTCTCTGGTTCTTCCTTCTGATTCCTTCTTCCATTTTTAAGGACCCTTGTTATTACATTGGGCCCACCCAGATCATCCAAGATAATCTCCCCATTTTAAGGCCATCATATCATCAACCTTAATTCCATCTGCAACCTTAATTTCTCTTTGCCATGTAACCTAACATGGTCACAGGTTCCAGGGATTAGGATGTAAATATCTTTGCAGGGATGATATTCTGCCTACCACAGCCTCTTTAAGATTTTTCTAGTTTTCTGGTTTCTCTTAGTGATTTTTGAAATTATGCCTGAAGTTGGTTAGTAATGTCACATCTCACTGGATAAACTGAGGCACTGAGGGAAGCCCAAGGCCTGCTTAGGGTCCCCAAAGAGACCAGTGGGGTGAAATCTATTCATTCATTCCAGTGTGGAAAAGAGCAAGATACAAGAGTGCATGTATACTATAATTAAACCTCATAAAAATGTATCATATATATGTATAATCATGGTGGAAAGACTGAAAGAAAATAGATTAATATGCTACTAACAGCAGTATTAGGGTATAATACTGCCCTATTACTCCTGGGTATAAGATTACAGATAGTTTTTTCTTCTCTCTTTTTTTATAAAATCAAATTTTCAGTAATATAGTTAGGTTATATTTATAAGTAGAAAACATGTTAAAAATTAATTAATTTTCTTGCATCCGCCCTCTTCTTGTACATATTTCTCCAGTCCTTTGCCAGCATTATCCTAGACCCAACCACCCCCTCAGAAGTTTCTCCACAACATGAAAGGAGACAGAAAGGAGCCAGGAAGGGAACTTCTGGAACAGGGAAGTAAACGTAACAGCAGGAGGCTGGCTGGGGTGGTTTCAGACTGCTTAAGCATTCCTTGGCTTTGCCAATTGACCCCAGCTTTGGGTTGCTTCTGAGATGGGTCATTAGTGTGCACAGAGTGGCCTGTTACCCATACTCCACCATGAGTGCTTCCTTTAACGAGGGCTGGCCACCTGCTTGATGCCTGCCAGGCCTCCAAATGCAGAGGGGTGAAGGGGATCCCCATGTACCTTTTCCTGCCCTCAGACGAGCCGTCCTATTCACCGGCCCCAGTGCTGGCAGCCAAGTGTTTCCAGAGGATGGAAGAAGATGGTGGGGACTGTGCTCCCAGGCAGCAGATAGGGGATGGCAGGGTGCCAGAGTCCCCACGGAGGCAAGAAAGGCCCAGACAGCCAGCTGCTACCTTTCCACGGAGGGTAGTCAGGGTTTTGCGTGCAGGAGTCAACAGGGGCTGAAGAGAGAAGCCCAGAAATCCCAGGACTGGCAGGCAAAGCCCTCCGCAGTTCAGCTCCCACTGCTTCTCCAGCTGAGAGCCTGGCCTGTCTAATTACCCCAACCTTCCCCTGCCAGCCCTGCTCACCTAGGCCTAGGTCTCTCTCCATTTATTTTTACCACAGGACTCAGTTCAAATTCTACCTCCTCTAAGAAGCTGCTCTAGGCTGGCTGGTTAGCTCAGTTGGTTAGAGCACAGTGTTACAACACCAAGGTCAAAGGTTCAGATCCCCATACTGGCCAGCTGCCAAAAAAAAAAAAAGGTTGAAAAGAAGGCACTCTAGATAGAAGGCATCATAATCTCTACCTTCTTTATACTTCCACAGCATATTGATAAATTATAGTCTAGTTCCTCTCAGAGACTGCCTTGTGTCAAGTGTCACTGGTGCACAAATCTGCCTCCTTCATCAGATTGTGCACCCCTGGTGGGTAGAGGTTAGGGTCTCCCCCTGCCACATCCTGGCAACTAATATGTTCATCCAAAGACTTATATGCTGAGCATCTGCTGTGTGTCAGGTACTGTCCTAGGCACTGACTAGCTAATAACAACTGCACTCAGTAGATGTTAGCTCAATTGAATGGGAAGACCCAATAATGTCTGACTTCACCATTGACCACCTGTGTGCCAAGGTGCCTGCTCCAGACAGAAACCTGCCTCTCAGGAGGAGCATAGCTCCTTCTTTCTGTTGGGCTTGCTGGAGTCAAGGTGCCCTGGCAAAGGCAAAGCTTTAGAACAGAGGGTGACTGCTCATTGTTGTCGCACCTGTGCAGGTGTCACTGGAGCCAGCCTTGGGGCTGCCAGGTGAGTGCAACTGGAGTAGAGGTGGGGGCAGGGTGGACAGCTGTGAGGCCACTTGCAGCTGTGCTTGGAAAGCCTTCTCCAGTCCCAGCCTGACTTTAATCAGCCTTGTGAAACATCACCACTCTCAGCCAGCCCCTTTGCAGTTTAATTTCTAGGATTTTCTGCAAATGATATTCTCTCTCCCACATATCTTTGGCGACCATGCATTCCTGGATACCAGGCCATAAAGAGGAGAATCATAAAATGGTCTGAATTTTCTCATTAATGCGGTGTAATAATGAGGCTTGATTCCTAACCAAACCATTCAACATCAGCCGTGTGTCACAAACATAAAGGTACAGCAACTAGAATTGCAAATAGCAAAAATTAAGCTCCAGTTCTTGTAAGAGCTCAGTCTGCCTGGGTTTGAATCTTCTCTCGATGACTTTCTAGCTATGTGACCTTGGGGAAATTGCTTGACCCATCTGTGGCTCAGTTTCTTTATCTATCAAATGAGGGTGACAAAAGTACATGCCTTACATGCAAAAAAATGAAGTTGGAACCTTATCTTACACCATATACAAAAATTAACTTGAAATAGGTCAAAGCCTAAATATAAGAGCTAAAACTGAGACTCTTAAAAAAAATAGGGGAAAATCTTCATGACATTAGATTTGGCAATGGTTGATATGGTTTCTTTTTGCCAAAAGAAAAAGCAAAAAAAAGAAAAAATAGATAAGGTAGACATTATCAAAATTAAAAGCTTTTGTGCATCAAAAAACAATATCAACAGAATGAAAAGGCAACCCATGGGATTGGAGAAGATATCTGCAAATTTATATCTGATAAGGGATTAATATCCAGGATATGTAAGAACTCCTACAACTCAACTACAAAAAAGCAACCCGATTAAAAAGTGGGCAAAGGGCTTGAATAGGTATTTCTCTAAAAAAATATGCAAATGTCCTATAAGTGCATATGAAAAGATGCTTGATGTCACTTACCACTATGAAAATACAAGCCAATACCAAAATGAGATACCAGTTCACACACATTAGGATGGCTATTACAAAATCAGAAGAGAAAAAAACAAATAAAAACCAGAAAATAACAAATATTGGTGAAGATGTAGAGAAATTGTCTACTTCTGGGTATGTACACAAAAGAACTGAAAGCAGGGACGTGAACAGATGTTTGTATACCCAAGTTCATAGGGCATTATTCACAATAGCCAAAATGTGGAAGCAACCCAAGTGTCCATCAACGGATGGATGAATTTAAAGAAAATGTATATACATACAATGTCATTCAGCTTTAAAAAGAGCTCTGGCTTCTCTGCACTGGAAGCAGCTCTCCTGCCACAGTCCCTCACTCCCTGAAAATGTATGCTTGCTCCAAGTCCGTCTCCACCCCCTCCTTGGTTAGGAGCACCTCTTAGCTGCTGAGCTGACCACTCATGGTCTGCAGTGGTGCTGAAATAACCAGAGACACTGACAGATGAGAGCCTCAGCAGCTTGGAAGTCCCACAACCCCTGACCTCACTTGTCCTTAGCTGCAACTTCCAAACCAGTGCCATTTTAAGGGACATCAACACAGTAGCCAAGTTCACTGGGGTTGGGGCTGCCACAGTTAGGGTGGCTGGCTCTGGGGTTGGGATTGCCTCTGTGTTTGGGAGCCTCCTCATTGGTTATGCCCAAACTCTTCTCTGAAGCAACAGCTCTTCTCCTACACCATTTTGGACTTTGCCCTCTCGGAAGCCATGGGACCTTTTTGCCTGAGAGTGGCCTTTCTCATCCTCTTTCCTGGGTGAAAGACTGTCTCCACCTCCCACAGTTCTTTCTCCCATGTCTCATCTGCCCTGTATGTTCCTTTTCCTAGACCTCCCCAGGCAGCCTGGGGAAAGTGGTTGGCTCAGGGTTTGGCAGAGGGAAGACATATAAATACTGTATTAATAACAAAAAAAAAAAAAAAAAAAAGGAAGGAAAATGTGATACATTCTAACACATGAATGAAACTCAAAGATATTATACTAAGTGAAATAAGTTAGTTACAAAAGGGTAAACACTATGTGATTCTACTTATATGAGGTACTTAACAATATGAGGTACTTAAAATTCATAGAGACAGAAAGTAGAAAGGTGGTTTCCAGGGGCTAGTGGCTGGGGATATGGGGAGTTAGTGTTTAATGAATATAGAGTTTCAATTTCACGAAACGGGAAAATTTCTGGAAATGGATGATGGTAATGTTTGTATAACACTGAATATACTTAATGCCACTGAACTGTACACTTAACAATAATTAAAATGGTAAATTTTATGTTATGTATATTTTACAACAATTAAAAAAAAGTATATACCTTATAAAGTTGTGAAGATTAAATGAATTAAGTGTAAAGTTCTTAGAATGGTGGCTGGTAAAATAGTAAGTTCTACATTAAGTGTTTGCCATTATTATAAATATTCTCTACCTGTTAGTTATACAAGGGAACCGATGAGTAAAGTACGTGAAGCCGAGAAAAACAAAGATCTTCTGGATCACGCGAATGGCTTACTATGAAAATGTTACCTATAACACAAATTGATCTGCATGAAAATCTGACTTGCTTTCCTAGAATTCTAAAGGGTTAGTTTAAGGAATGTGTTGGAAGATCCAGATTCACTTTTTAAAAATGCTGTTAAAGCTGGAGACATGCGTATTTTCTCTGGGGCATGTGGAGTCTTCAGAATCAGGCTCTCTGGGGGTTAAGAGTGGGTCCTTAGAATTAGTTGTCTGGACTCCAGCTCTAGCTCCTCCACTTACGTGTGTAATTTTGGGCAAGTTAGTTAACGTCAAGCCCCAGTTTCTCCTCCTATAAAATGAATGTAATAGGCTTGTCCAGATTGACTGAGGTTGTACAGAGGAAATGCCTGGTACACACTAAGCACTTAATAAGTGTTCGCTGATATTGACATTACCTTTGACCTCATAGTCAGGATTGACCACGTTTCTCTCCTGATCTTTCTTACTTCTACATTTATTAAAGGCTCTAAGTACAACTGCTCAGGACCTGCTCAAATGGAGTCTACTAAGGAAAAGGAGTACAGTCAAGTCACTCTTTCTCTCCTTCGCTGCCTTGGGGGCTACTTGTCACTTTGTTGACAGCCATCAGAGCACTTCTCACTTCTTAGGGACACCACCAAACAAGATCAGGATTTGCAAAGGGAACTTTATCCTCCTGATCTTTGGCTGAAAGGGTACTAGATAATTTATTATTTTCCCCCCTTTTCTATATTTTCCTATTTTGTATGATGAGCCTATATTATGTTTAAGATGGAAAAATAAACTTGATTCAAAAGACATATTTATCATAATATTTTCTTTTCTTTTCTTTTCTTTTTGCAGCTGGCTGATACAGGGATCGAATCTGAGACGTTGGTGTTATCAGTACCACACTCTAACCAACTGAGCTAACCAGTCAGCCCTTCTCACAATAGTTTCTTACTTGATAAAATGCTAACCTGAAAGTGCCTCCATGAGTTGGACATTGGCTGAAAACGGCAACCAAAGAGTTAAGTGCCTTGAGTATTAAGATGTGGAGAGAAATCAGGCAGTACAGAGTGAGTGGGGAATCTATTCATTGGAAGAAGGTTGACAGTACTCTCCAATGTAATCACGTTTATAAGGGAGGCGGCAGTAGCAATACAACCTTGGTTGAAATCCTCTGTGGTTATCTAAATCCTGTTTATCCCTCAATGAAATAGAGATGGCATGCCCTCTCTATTGTGAATTGAATTTTAAAACAAATTATTTTTAGTACATTATTTACTCAATCTCCTTATTGGACATTTAAAAATATTGCTAGATTTACAAAATTCTAAAATTATAGGAACAACAAATACTAAAACAATGTGAAAATTACTTAATGATGATTTGAGAGGCATTTAGGATTCTGCTATGCTTCAAGAGCATCATTACGACTATCATTTAGATACTACTCCAAATTACGGTTATTTAGGTTTTCTAGCTGTTCAACTTCTAAATAATGGGAAGCTGAATGAGTTTTTAAGGACTCAAGAAGAATGGTTTTAACATTGGGAATGTTGAACAAGATTTCAGTTATTTAGGTTTTCTAGCTGTTCAACTTCTAAATAATGGGAAGCCGAATGAGTTTTTAAGGACTCAAGAAGAATGGTTTTAACATTGGGAATGTTGAACAAGATTTCTTTCTGTTTAAAAAACAACAACCAAGCAACATTTCTGCATGTATCTAGAAATCTGAGAACTCTGACATCTAATCTCTTGACTTAACATTTATCTTTGCTCATTAAGAAGTTGGGCTGTTAAGAAAATTCAAGAATGGTGTGTGCTGAGCCGTAAATTTCAGGCGAACTGCCACATGCAAGCCATGAGATCCACAGAAAGAACTGGAGATGCTGGGAGATACTTTAACATTGAATTGTACCTCCCTGTGACAGCCTCGATTCTCAGAGGTCTGAGGGGGCCTGAGGTTTCTGGATTTATGGTCCAGTCAGTACAGATCCTTCTGGGAGCAGCACTACTGTATTTAACATCCCCTACCCTTTTCTCCTCTCCCCATTTTGGTTCTTTTACATTAACTCTTGAACTGTCCAATTTGGACACAAAATACCCTGAGGAACACATGGTGTGGTTATTGGTGGGCTCAATTTATAGCACTGTTTGCTATTCCGGAAGTTGGGCTGTTAAAAAAATTCAAGAATGGGTGTGTGCTGAGCCGTAAATTTCAGGCGAACTGCCACACGCAAGCCATGAGATCCACAGAAAGAACTGGAGATGCTGGGAGATACTTTAACATTGAATTGTACCTCCCTGTGACAGCCTCGATTCTCAGAGGTCTGAGGGGGCCTGAGGTTTCTGGATTTATGGTCCAGTCAGTACAGATCCTTCTGGGAGCAGCACTACTGTATTTAACATCCCCTACCCTTTTCTCCTCTCCCCATTTTGGTTCTTTTACATTAACTCTTGAACTGTCCAATTTGGACACAAAATACTGACCCTGAGGAACACATGGTGTGGTTATTGGTGGGCTCAATTTATAGCACTGTTTGCTATTCCATTTCCCTCCTTGATCTTCCCATCTGGATCCCAAGGGTCAACTGTATATCTCCTTCAGAGCCACGGATTTTTATTTTATTCATAAAATTCCATGGTTTAAAAAAATGTTTGGTAAAAAGAAATGTATAAGTAAAAATATGGTTATTATTACCACTACCCACACTTTAACCCATGTTAAAATTTGGGTGTGTGTCTTTATACAAATGTATAATTAATTTTTAAAAATTGGGCTTTTATTAGCAAGGGAATGTTTTCTATGCTGCCTGGTCTGAAATTCTGGTGCAATGATCTATTTGGCTGTACAATTTTAAGTGAAATACTCAAACTCTCTATGCTTCAGTGTCCTCACCTTTAAGATGGATAATAATGGTATCTATATAATAATAATGGTATCTACCCCTAGGTTTGAGGGGGTAGATAAACAGTGGCAGGAACATGGTGAATAGTCAAAAAATGTAAGTGAACATGCTTCAGTGTCCTCACCTTTAAGATGGATAATAATGGTATCTATATAATAATAATGGTATCTACCCCTACGTTTGAGGGGGTAGATAAACAGTGGCAGGAACATGGTGAATAGTCAAAAAATGTAAGTGAACATTGGTATTTTTATTATGTGAATACTGTTTTGTAACCTGCTTTAGAAAATACATTGTGAATATTTTCTCACGTTATTCATGACTAATACATGACTTTATTGTGTAACCCAAAATCCATTATATCTGTATTAGTCTGTCTGTGTTGCTTACAACAAAATACCTGGAACTGAGTAATTGATAAGAAAACAGAATTTATTGCTTACAGTTTCAGAGGCTATGAAGTCCAAATTCCAAGGAACACCTCTGGGGCAGGTCATCCTTTGCAGCTTTATAGCAATGCAGGGGTCTCACATGGCAGAAAATGGCAGAACACAGAGAGGGACTCTCACGTGCTCTTCTTTTAAAGCCCTCAGAACCACGCCCCTGACCACCATTATTAATCCTTAGCTATGGAATGGTCCTACAACCTAATCACCTCTTCAAGGCCCCACCTTTCAATTAGTATAATAGGACAGAATAATAGGATTTCCCATCCTCAACAGTTATGGTGGGAATTAAGCTTCTAATATGTGAACTTCGGGGGACACAATTCAGTCAGTCCACAGCACTGCACCATAATTTATTTAATCAGTGTTCCATTGTTGCTCATTTGTTGTTTTCAGTGTTTTGCACAGTAACAAATAATCCTATGGTAAATATTTTTGTGCATAAATCTTTGGGCACATCTCTGATTATTTTCTAGGGCAAGTTCCTACAAGTACTATGCTGAACCAAAAGGTATCAGTCCTCTTTAGGCTTTTGACAAAATGCCCTCCAGAAATGTCATGTAAATTTGTGCTCCTGATGTATGAGACCACTATTTCCCCATAGCCTTTCCAACACTGGGCACTATGATTTAAAAAGTTTCTTGCCGGCCTGTAGTTTTCGTAATCAGACAATGCTCTTTGTTTTCTAGAGCTTTACTCTTTAGAGTGTTCATTTTCTTTAACCCCAAGTCCCTTTTGAGTTGCTTCTCCTCTGCTTTTAATCTATGTCCTCTAATCTTACATTCCTGTCCTGTTACTATTCCAAACCTTTTCTTTTCCTTTCTGATTTCTTCAGGACAGGACAGACACATGACTCCTGGAGTCCCTTTAAGTCCACAGACAGGCAAAGTGCAAAGCACACTGGCCCTGGAGAGGTAGGCATTTCCCTTCTACCTACTTGGAGTTAGACTACAGTGCTCTGTTGTGACAGGTATGAGCTATAAATCTAGTAGAAGAATACAATGGGAAGACAGGAACTTCTTTTTTTTCATGGAGCCTAAATCTAACATGAAATTGTCCCCAAACAGACTCCTCTACTTTATAAACTAATAAGATCCCTGTTACCCGAAGTATTTAGCTAAATAGACAAGCATCTGAAAGCTGTGGAAGGTATTTTTACTCTGGGTATAAAGTTAGCCTACATATCAGGCAGTGTCCAACCAGGAAAACAGAAGCTACTCTGAGTAGGAATTTAATTTAGGGAATTGGTTACACAGGTAATTAGAGAGCTCAGAAGCCAAGCAGATGATGAGGCAACATTGAGATCAGTAACTTCAGGAAGCTAGCACCACCCCCAGGTTAGACACAGAGAGGGAGAAGCTGGTGGGGTCACCTGGAGGAGACTGGGGCCATCGTGGGCCTGTCTGTTGGGAGCTGGACCACAGAGATGATGCTATGCATCTTGTTACCTGAGGCAGGGGAGAAATATCCCAGTTTTCCCCTTCTTCCTCTCCAATCTCCCCCCAAAGCCTCCCACTGGCAAATTCAATCAGAAGCCAATTGACATAGATGTTTATGGAATTGTATGTAGCCTGTGGTCAACCCCCCTGTGATGCAGAGCAGAGCAGGGGAAGGTACGGAGGGGATCTGAGGGCAAACAGGACAGGACAGACACAATGACTCCTGGAGTCTCTTCAAGTCCACAGACAGGCAAAGTGCAAAGCACACTGGCACTGGAGAGGTAGGCAGTCCTAGGTTTGAATCCCGGCTCTGTCATTTACTAGCTCTCTGGCCTTGGGGAAGTCACCTATCTCCTCTGAGCTTCAGTTGCCTCATCTATAAAAGGGACAAGAAAAACCACATCTCACAGGATCATTGTGAGGATTAAATGAAATAAAGCTATAAAGAAACAGTAAGCATTCAACAACAATTGGTTTCCTTTCATTTAAGAATCTACAATTTTAAGACAAAGGACAATTGGGCCCTTGGTCAAGGTCATTGAGCCTCTCTATTTTGAAAGATGGGAAGGAGACAGAGGAATCTTTCCTTTCGGAAGCTCTGCTTAGGGTGGAGATAGGTGGTAAATTGCCCAGTAATGATACTGGGAGATGATCTACGACACATTGAAAATATCACGCATGACTGGTGCATTCATTCCACAAACATTTATGGGTACTCACTATTGTCTGGAAATGATTTAGACATGGTCCCTGCACTGGAGGAGATGTTATTCCATCAGGGATGACAGAAGGTCAAAGAGAGAAATCTCAGTGCATGATCATATGAGAATGTTTGCAGAGGAGGGAGCCATGGGATATCTCTGCCTAGGGAAGTGAGAGAAGGCTTCAGTGAAGAGATGATATCTGAGTTGTGTTTTGAAGGATGGTAGGAGTTTGCCAGCTGTGGAAGCATGTGCAAAAGTGCAGAGTCATGAAAGGGCATGGGGCATGGGGGAATGGTGATCTAGTCATGCAGGTGGGGCCTTGAGGGCTCCATGGTTGAGATGATGGTAGGAACAAGTGGGAGAGGTGGCCAGACATGGAGGAGAGATCCAGTGCATGAAGGGCCTGGTGTCAGAAGTCAATGGCTTTATCCTGTGGGGAATTTGAAGTCAGCAGAGACTTTTAAACTTGGGAGTAACCCACCATCTCTGACCTAGAATTGCATAACGTGACACAGCTTCCCAGACTGTCTTATGGCCTCAGCCAAAGAGCCGATGCATGCAGTTATATAAAGCAGGGGCCATGTGTATATCTCCCAAGACATTAGAAAGCATGAATCAGAAAAAGGAGCACAGGGCTTTCCCCTTAATATTAAATTCAGAATGGAAAAAGTAATTAACTTATTCTGCAGATGCTGAAGGGCACAAGGTAAATATTTAACATGCTCTCCCTCTCATTTCCACAAAGCCAAGAACATCAGAGGTGAGATGATGATGCTGTGGCTATGAGACAGGATTTTAAGGATTCTGATGAAATGTCTGCTGGCCTGAATCTGTCTAAATGCTGAAAAGGACTTTGTGTTACTGTAACTGAAAGGAAAACACAAAATGATGACAATATAGCCCTTTATGCTTTCAGAGCCCTTTTACATACATTATCTCATTTAAGTCTCTTGAAATTGTATGCGGCAGATATGACCAAGAGTACAACCTCGTTTTAGAGATTAAGAATTGGAGGTCTGAGGATTTCATACCTTCTCTAGTGTCCAAGAAGAAGTTATACCCAAAGCTGCAACTGGATTTGTAGACTCAGAGGCCAGCACCTTCCCCAAACCCTGCCCTGCCTACCTGTTTCCTTCCATATGCCAGGATGGCTTCTTTGAGGTCTTGAAGTGTACGCAGTTCAAGACCCAGCCTCTTCCTGTGATCTCTGGGGCAGTGGGGTCCTTTTCTCCTTTCTTCAGGTGTCCATGCTGATATGGCTAAACCTTCTGAGTAGAGGATGAGGGCACCCTTTCTAGTGCTGAAAGTTTTAGGAAGAAGGAGGCTCCAGGAATGCTGGTTGGCATTGTTTTCATTCTGAGACTTGCTGACCAGGACATAGTCTTCTGGGGACTTCCAGTTCAAGTAATCCTGCAATGAAAAGAAACCACCTTGATAAAGCCACTGCGGAAGACCCTTCTATATAGCAAGTACTGCTTGTGCAAGGTCTTTGACATTCTTTAGTTACTGATTCTCTCTGAATTGTTCACATGATGATATGGAACACATTTACTCTTCCTAGCAACTGACTTTTTTCTCCCCATCTCAAAATTAGTAGAATCCAAGGTATGGTTTTATTTTACCCTGTACAACGTTCAGGGGAGCCATTCATACTTGGAGGCTTATCTGGGGTAGAGTGTAGGTTACAGGCCAGTTAAAGTTTCCTCGTATGCAAGTAGGTTGTAAGAATTATCAAGGGCAGCAGATAACTTTGAAATTAGACCTGAACTAGCTAGCAGTTTAAATAGGAGAAAACCATCTCAACCCGCACTTCAGCTGCACACAGAGAGAATTTATGTACATTCCAGATGCTATCTAACATTACCTAATTTGGCTATTTAGGAGCCTATAAAGGGGTTATATCTTGTAAGTAAGTAAATGCCACTGGCCATAGAGGTCCTTTGAAACTTTATATGTCTTTTAACATAGGTCAAATATCATGACAAACTACCATGAAAATGGAAATCTCTGTATGACCCCCAAATGTGTAAATACTCGCAGTGTATCTCTTATTCCTGGCAGGATTCAATGAAATAAAATTCCAGTACAACAAGGGAATTTTGCTACCTCTTTAAAATCTTCTAAAATGAGATTTTCTTTGGCCTGTATTAAATATGAGTTCTGTGTGTTGAATTCCAGAAAGTTCAAGGAAGCCATTGAAATGGCACGAACACACACAGCATTTCAACCGCAGTGTACAACTTCTAAAAGCCAAACAACTGTCAGCTTGCCTAGAACCCAGGTGGAAATTCTGGTCTTGAACCAAATCATCTGAATTCCAGAACATCTGGAATCTCCTTCTATCTCAAGCAAAGGAGGCTGTAAGTCAGTGTACAGGGAAGGGAAGAGGGCCCCAGAGTCAATCTTGGTGTGTCAGGCAAACTACATTATTTTCTTATTTCATAAAGGAGAAGGGAAGATCCACCAGTGCACCCCCCTCACTAACAACACCCCCAAGTGGAAAAATAGAGCATTTCTCTCCCGCCCCCTCCCCAAATGTGCCTTCATGCAGCTGTAAGACTCACCTCTGGTTCAAAATAGACTTCTAGCTTCTGTTTGTCCTGGACCAACTTCCCGTGTCCCCGGCTCAGGAGAGAGAGCATGAACATGTTTCCCCTCTGACCACCCCTTCTCAAGGGCAGTTCATCTTGGTTTTGAAGGCTGAAAACTGGTCACACCTCAAGATTTCCAAAGCTCAGCAGCAAGCCCGAGAAGACCACAAACACTGGGCCTTTTATTAAATACATTTTTCCCTCTTACAGCAGCTTCTTAATAACAACCAGCCACACAGTTTAGACAGTGCGTGTCTTTGTGGAGAGAAAAAATAAACCATATACTCATACCCCTCTAGCCCTGGATCGCCTTCTCTCTGGGCAGTCTCTCTCCCCTTCGCCTGAGCCCTTGTTGTCCCTCGGTCCTGGTTGCTCTGTTACCGGCCGTGTGCATCTACAGATCTGGGCCACGGCACCATCCTTCCCATTGTGAGTGGAGGTTGTTTCCTGGTTGCTATGGCAGCACAGGGAAATGAAGTCCTTTAAGCCAGCCAAGGCAAGGCAGAGACTGCTGAGGACACTGTTCACTTATTGGGGAAAAAGGGGGTTCAAATGGACATTGAAGGGACCGGGCTCAGATTGCAAGTCCCTACTGAGGGGGGTGGGGAGATGGGGGGTATATTGGGGTATTTTTTCTGCTATAGTACTCATCTTGCTTAAGGGAAAAGGGGGTTCAAATGGACATTGAAGGGACCGGGCTCAGATTGCAAGTCCCGACTGAGGGGGTGGGGAGATGGGGGGTATATTGGGGTATTTTTTCTGCTATAGTACTCATCTTGCTTATAGAGAGTGTCTTCTCCTCTCTTCTGATATGTGAGCCTGTCGCTGTCAACTAACCATTAACAGACTCAGGGAGTCATCGAGGTCACCTAAAGCCACCTGTGACTTTTTCCCTGGCTGAGCTGCAACATCCCTTTGACTCATTATGGAAGTTGCTGCTTTGTATGAGTGAGTGGGGGACACTGGGAATCTCCAATTTCCTTTGCATACTTGGCTCTCAAATAGGTGACTCCTATCACCAGAGGGGGGTACTTTGGAAATGTAGGTGGGGGGCATTTTGGTTGTCACAATGTCTGGGGGCCACTGCTTGCATTATAGCAAGTAGGGGCCCAGGATGCTGGATGTTCTGCAGTGTGTGCAGCCATCCTGCGTAATGAAGAATTGTTCTGCTGGAATGCCAGTAGCACCCCCTTTGACAAACACTGCTATGGCCTGGGCTGGTTGTTTCTTTTTGATGCTGACAGTGCGAGGAGCACAGGACAGGAGGGAAGAGGATTGGGAAACAGAGAGACCCCTTTGCTGGTGATCTAGGATCCTGAGTTGGCCTGGAAAAGCAAGCTGCCCTGTCATTTGTCAACTAAACTACCCAAGGAGTCTTGTGAGAGTGCCTCCTGCTGGCCTGTATGAAGAACTACAACAGGCTACAGGCCCATTTAACCTTTTAGATTCCTCTGTGGTGCCTTTCCCTGGAGGCAGGCTCCAGTTTCATGAGGAAGAGGTAGATGTCATGCTGTACAATGAGATTGGGTTTATCACGGGAAATTGAGACAATGAATTCAGAGACTCAAAAACGGAATTTAGTCAAAAGCACAATGAGATACCACTTCATACCTACCAGGATGGCGATTGTAAAAAAACAACAGAAAATAACAAGCATTGGTGAGGATGTGGAGAAATTGGAGCCTTTGTGCACTGTTGGTGGCAATGTGAAATGGTGCAGCTGCTGTAAAAAATAGTGTGGCAATTCCTCAATCAAATTTGATTCATTAATTCCACTTCTGGGTATATACCCCAAAGAAGTGAAAGCTAGGTCTTGAAGAGATATTTGTACATCCATGTTCATAGCAGCATTGTCACAAGAGCCAAACGTGGAAGCAACCCAAATGTTCATTGAGAGATGGACGAATAAACAAAATGTGGCATATACATACCATGGAATATTATTCAGCCTTAAAAAGGAAGGAAATTTGTACATATGTTACAACATGGATACACCTTGAAGACTTTATTTTTTCTGGGATGGGCAGCTAGTTAGTATGGGGATCAGAACCCATGACTTTGGTGGTACAAGGCTGTGCTCTAACCAGCCGAGCTAACCGGACAGCCCATTGACTGAATTCTGATTTCTTTAGTTTTTTTTTTTTTTTTGGGGGCCAGCTGGTAAGGGGAACGAACCCTTGACCTTGGTGTTATGTGGCTGTGCTCTAACCAACTGAACTAACCAGCCAGCCCCTGAACCTTGAAGACTTTAAGCTAAGTGAAATAAGCCCATGACAAAAGGATAAATATTGTGTGATTCCACCTATGTGAGGTACCTAGAGTAATCAAATTCATAGAGACAGAAAGTAGAATGGTGGTTCCCCGGGGCTGGGGAGAGAGGGGAATAGAAAGTCAGTGTTTAATGGGTGTAGATTTTCAATTTGGGAAAATGAAAAATTTCTGGAGTTGGATTCATAACAATGTAAATGTACTTGAACTGTAAACTTGAAAATGGTTAAATGGTGCATTTATGTTATATATATCTTACCACAATTGAAGGTTTTTTTCAAATGTATGGAAAACACTTCCCCAAAATCTGAATTTAGCACTTCATAATCTGAAATAATCCGATAATGCTGTCTCAGCGGCATTATCATGGAGTGACCTCCTCACAGCAGGTGAGACAAAATCCTATAAAACCAAGGTTCCAAATAGTTTACAGGGATCTGAGGCTATAGTTTCTTCCTCCTTTCCCCTTCCCTAACCCCTTCAAAGTGCAAAAAGGACCCTTCAACAAAACTCTACTGAAACATTACTATATCTGAAACACAATTCTTGGATTGAGGAGCTTCCAGTACCTGAAAGATGAAGTGACAGCTATTAATGGAGGTGGAGGTAAGTAGGTGCTCCAAGAAAGGGAGTGGAGGTGGGGGATAGACGGTGGTGGGCATTGTAGAGAGCTACAAAGATGAGGGACATTGGAGGTGGGC
Source organism: Galeopterus variegatus (assembly GCF_000696425.1). Classification (NCBI taxonomy): domain Eukaryota; kingdom Metazoa; phylum Chordata; class Mammalia; order Dermoptera; family Cynocephalidae; genus Galeopterus; species Galeopterus variegatus. Next base: position 233,737 of record NW_007728474.1, on the reverse strand, counting down.
TTTATTTATTTTTATTGTAACATAGTTGATCATACATATCTGTGGGGTACAGAGTTGAATATCCATACTTATGTGCAATATGTGATGCTCAAATCAGAATAATTATTATATTTAACAATATACACTGTCATTGCTATTTGTAGCCCTTTACCAATTCCTCCCTCCCCCCCATTCCCACTTCTAGTAACCTCAGTTCTCCTTTTGAAAGTTCAATGTATTATTGTGATTGTTGGATCTTTCCTTCTTTCTCTTATTTATATGTTTATTTTTTAGCTCCCACTTATGAGTGAGGACATATGGTATTTCTCTTTCTGTGCCTGGTTTATTTCACTTACCATGATTTTCATCTGTGTTGCTGCAAATGGCAATACTTCATTCTTTTTTATGGCAGAGTAATATTCCATTGCGTATATATACCACATTTTCTTTATCCACAGAAGTGGGCTTTAAAGGACAGTAGTTTACTGGGAAGATGTGAGAAAATGGCAAGAGGGGAGACAAAAGAGGATATTGCAGGAGGTGTGAATAGGCAAGTTTGAGGTCTCTGAGGAAGGGGCAACTTCTCTGGTGTGGTCATGTAGATGGAGATGAGACTAGAGAGACAGGTCAGCTGGCTGAGCCCATAAAGGCTGCATGTACTCTGCTAATGCATTCTAGATTTTATTCTTCAGGTAAGTTTCTTAAAGCAGGTTGGGTGATGTGATTCCATCGGGGTTTTTAGAAAGACAACTCTGAGAAGCTTATAAAGAGTGGATAGAAGGGCCGGCCCGGTGGCGCACTGCTACAGTGTGCCACTTGGGAGCGCGGCCGCGC
>NW_007728474.1:218027-232136 GCF_000696425.1 Galeopterus variegatus | reverse complement strand
AAACTTAGCCCCAACTGTGACTGTTAAGAGGGTGGGAAATCTTTTTATGGTAATTGAAAGGTGAGACCTTGAAGAGGTGATTAGATTATAGGACCATGCAGTAGTGAATGGATCAATAAGGGTGGTCAGGGGTGTGGTTCTGAGGGCTTTAAAAGAAGAGCCTATGAAAGGTTCGTCTCTGCTTCCACCATCTCACAACGTAGGGGTCACTGTCGCCACCACCAGATGTGTTCCTTGGACTTTGGACTTCCTAGCCTCAGAAACTGTAAGCAATAAATTTCATTTTCTTTATAAAATACCCAGTTCCATGTATTTTGTTATAAGCAACAGAAATGGACTAGTATAATAACATAACAGGAACGATTAATGGAGCAATTGGGACCTGAATGAGAACCACTATCGTTAGTGGAGGGTTTACTTCAAGTTTTTCTGAGTTCACCTGAAAGTGGAAATTCTTTTTCTGAGCTCACTTGATTTCGAAATCTTGACTCACCCATAAATAGTAAATCAGGGCCTCAGGAAGTGATCTGAGTCTAGATTGAATGAGCATCTCACCTGGGAATATACCCAGGTGTCCAGCAGGCCCTCCCAACGCTGTGGCAAGGCTACCAGGCCCCTCTGGGCATGTAAGCCAGGCCACAGCCAAAATGGCCCTCTCCTAAACCGTCGTGTTTACATCCATGCTGTTTAATACAGACAATGAACAGATCCACAGATCAATTAATAGACAGATTACTTCAAGTTTTTCTGAGTTCACCTGAAAGTGAAAATTCTTTTTCTGAGCTCACTTGATTTCAAAATGTTGACTCACCCATAAATAGTAAATCAGGGCCTCAGGAAGTGATCTGAGTCTAGATTGAATGAGCATCTCACCTGGGAATATACCCAGGTGTCCAGCAGGCCCTCCCAACGCTGTGGTAAGGCTACCAGGCCCCTCTGGGCATGTAAGCCAGGCCACAGCCAAAATGGCCCTCTCCTAAACCGTCATGTTTACATCCATGCTGTTTAATACAGACAATGAACAGATCCACAGATCAATTAATAGACANTGTTTACATCCATGCTGTTTAATACAGACAATGAACAGATCCACAGATCAATTAATAGACAGTTAAAAGCATTTACTCAGTCCCCACAACAGTTTATGGAAAGTGCATTTAGAAAGCAATCGAGGTTATTGCTATTCTAAAGTGCTTGGGGATCCCAGATGAAAGGCCCTTGTAACTGAAAAGTATTTATAACTCAAGACGAAACCTTCCACACCCATGTTATACAACACCAACACCATCTCCTGGCATGCCTGACCTGTCAGCCCATGCAGCATGTCTGTTTAAATTACACTGTAAATTCTATAGGGTGGAGACCTTGTTTTTATGGTTTGTAAAGCATCATGAATAACCATGGCACTCTGTAAATAAATAGAAACCACATGAAACAAGGAAAATAGATGCTATGGAATTTGTCCCTTCTTCCAAAGTGCTTGGGGTAAATGGATGCCACTCTGGAGAAGCTGCCCATGGGATAGTGTCAGGATCTACACCTCCCTTTTAAAAAGAAGTCTGATGGGGTTTTCTAGTCATTGTTTTCATCTTCAGGGGCAGTCTACAAGAGTCTCTGGTGTTGCCCTTGTTACCGGAAGAGGAAAGATCAGAGCACAGAGAGATTAAATGATTTGCACAAAGCCATAGACCAAACCAGAGGTGAAATGGAACCTCATCCAAATCTGGTCCTAATTCCAGCTATTGTCTGTCCCACTTCTGCAACAGAGTAGTAGCAACTATTTATAAGAAATGCTATCATGGTTACTGTCCAGCTGTCAGGAAGCAGCTATGACTGTGGCCACCACACCACCCTCCTCAACCACAAAGCTGGTGTCTGGACACTGGATCTCTGGTCTGGCATTGTTAACTGCCTCTAAAAACTCATCTCTCCCCAGCCTTGCTCCTCTTTACTTTACCTTGCAAATCTATTTGCAAGGGAGTCTAGGAAATAACGTTTTCAGCTTTTGAACCTCTTGAACAGAGAGAATGAAGGTTGATAGAGCCGTTCACAGTTATCCGCCACAAGCACCAAAGACAAATTGTTTGAGAAAGTCAAAGCAAAAGATTCTTTAAAGTATGAGTTGTGTATATGACAAGCAGCATCTCCTTGCTTTATTAAGCGCCACAAGCACCAAAGACAAATTGTTTGAGAAAGTCAAAACAAAAGATTCTTTAAAGTATGAGTTGTGTATATGACAAGCAGCATCTCCTTGCTTTATTAAGGCTCTTTCCATTTGCTTGTGTTTTACACCCCCAACTAGACGGTAAGTCTTTGGAAGGCAGGGACTATGTCTTATAATTCTTAGTACTACCCATAGCACTCCTTGCATATAGTAGCAGCTGAATGAGTACTTGTTTGCTTTTTAACATGTCCAAGGAGATGTGTAATTATCTTTGAGCCAGTATGAAGACACATAAAAGAAGAGAATTAGGTCAAAGGTTGTTTTAGTAGCTAGTAGTTTGCTATCGTACAAAGCTTAGGCTCACAGGTTAAAGACTTCGACCAACCCAAGGCTTATTATACACAGGCTGAAAGGGCAGCAACGGGATCAGTGTGGAAGATGCAACCCTCTAAACTTGTTGGAAGAAGCACAGACTTGCTAAGGATACGTTACTTGGCTTGTTCAGAGACTAGGCTCATTTCTCATGTCGCCCAGGCCAGGTTTGAAAGAAGAAAATATAACAGGCCATAAAGAATACTTTAAAATCATAGCGAGGGAGAAAGTGTCAGCACTGGTTTCCTGGTTTCTTTCTGTCCTTACGTATAAATTACAGCCACATGGCCTGTCTAGTTCAGGAGAGAAGGGACTGGATATCTATTTATTTTATACATCTTTCTGAAGGGTTTGCTTTGGGAGCCTGAAATATTTAGTTATGCCTTTGCTCAGGGCTTCATTTTATTGGTAGGCACACTCATAGTAATTGCAAGCCTTTAAATTTATGGTGAGGAGATAGTAAGTTTGTAGAAGAAATAAAAATCACACATTCTTGATTCTTTCATAACATGGGGAAAATTATCACCATCTGGCTAGCAGCTTCATCACTGGGGGCAAAAGTAACAAACCTTCATAGGAACAAACTGTGGAGGGTGACAAGAGCAGGGATGACTTTAATTCTAAGGGGAGAATCTCAGAATAAATGTCGTTCATTGAGACTCCATGGGTTCTGATAATTTAGAACTACTGAACATTAGAGTAAGAAGATAAAATGTTTTCTCTACGCTGTTGGCTTGGTTGTGGGTAAATTTTTCTTTTGATTTTCGTTGAATATTGATACAATGGTGTTTATTTAATTAACCAATTAAATGATTTGTTTAAGTCACTGAGTGTAGTGCCTGGCACATAGTACATGCTCAATAGATTAAAAACATTTTTACTAATAATTCCATTCTGTAACTCAGTATATACATGAATAGTTTCCTCACTATTAGCACACAGTAGTGAGGTTGTGCTGTACAAACTGATGCTCTGACAGTCATTTCCTCACAGTAGGGAATCTCACATATATAGACAGTAAGTCACTGGACTGTGCAACCAGACACTTCTCTGTCACCTGGCTTCTAGCTCACTATTTAGACTTGATGATGACAATAATTTTTATATTTTCTAACTATCACAGAGTAAAATTTGTGAATTGCCTGCTAATTGTTTTAGAGAAATGTTAATTTGATGCACAAAACATGTCTCTTTTCAGGGACTTATCAATTGCATGATCCAAGGTATACACAAATTCTCTTCCCACAATAATGAGACTTTGATGTTCAAATTGATGTTCCCACCCTCATCCCCAGGAAGGGTGCAGCCAGGGAGCTGTAACTGACAGTGTGAGGAAGTGGAAGGGATGCCAGGGAGACTGGGTGCTTGGAGAACCTTCCCACCAAGGCCCACACATTGCTGCAGTTCACCTTGTGAATCAAGGAGCCCCTAGCCCACAGGTAACCTCACTGCCTGTTATTTAATCCTTTTAGTTTCCTTCAGCAAAGCTTTCAGGTCTTACTGAGAACTGAGTTAGGAGGCAAATTCCTCTTCAGAGATTGAATTAACTGGGCTGTGTAGGAATGGGACTCAGAGTGGATGCCTGGAGTAGGGACTGATGGAAGAGGGAGAGGAAGAAGCTGGATGAGATGGGGGAATGTATCCTCTGGGAAGCAGGATGGGAGGTCTGTCCACAGTGGCTTTGCGTGGTCCCCCATTTTCCAGAGGCCCAACTTATGCCCATGTTCTTCCAGGCAATAATTTTAAAATGGGGCACAGGCTGCCAACCTCTGGCTGATCCCAGGAGACTCTAAGTTTACATTTAAGGGAGAGGGGAAGCATTTCCTCCTCATCTCACAGAGCAGACCCACATGGGACAGCAGAGTCCCTTCTTCAGAGGCCAAAAGACCAGATAAAACTCATCAGTGTTCTAACAAGTGTGATCAGACATGAGCGGTGCCCTTTGCAGAGCTTTGTGCCCAGCCGGCCCTCACTCATGCCCACCTCTGATGCCAACTCACTCTACAGCAGGTGTCCAAGGGAATCGTTAGTCAATGTTAGTCAATGGTACATTCTAGTGGGAGATACTGACAGCAGGGGTGACCCAGCTTTTCAGATTTTATGATAATCTTTCTCTTAATTCACTGTCTAGACATGGTTAGGTGCATAAAGGGTTAACAGGCCTTGTAGGACTCAGCTGCCAAGTACACTGAGTGCTCAGTTCAGCACTCCTGGCTTGTATTCTTACGCTGCTGGAGTGGCCTGTTCATGGCATCTGGTTCCCTGGCAACAGCTTTCATTGGCTCAATCAAAGCCCTTTCTTCTTAAGAAAGCTCCGACTGAGACGCCCACCACCACTACTAATCACCATCTTAACTCAGTGTTTAGGAAGCAGCTGGTATGAAAAATAGCATTTGTGGATGTGATAAGATAAATTGATGACCAGATTGAGTACACCTGCCTTGCGTGATCCTTGCACTGGTTTTCTATGGGACTAGTTGGAAATTACCTGATTTTCTACTGGAACAGAGAAAAAGGGTGGGCCAGAAAGTTTCCGAGAGCTGGAGTTCTTTGTTCAACAGAAATCTGTGAGTCTGTGACTCATGACTAGCTGTTTCCTGGGCTGATCTGTGATATAACTGCAGGCTCTGTGCTCTGACAAGGGGCGTTGCTGAGCCGAGGGAGTTGAAACAACGAAATCCATATTGTGGAAGACTTGTCCCTAGTCAGCAACAAGCTGGGGAAAGAAGTCTGCCTCCACTAGAACCCGAGGAGTCTGGCGGCTGCTCCACCCTTCCCCAAGAAGTCTCGGCAGACCCAGATTTGCTAAGAATAGCAGTAAAAAGTAGCTCTTTGTGCAGCATTTGGAAAAAAGAAAAGTCGACTAGATTCTCTAAATAATAAAGATGGGAATTCTTAAGGGAATTCTTCAGTCTCACTGACAATCGTGTGGAGTTTCCTTGGTTTGTTTAGGGAATAAATGATATGGAAAGTAACAAAGTAGAGCTGAGGAAAGCAAGCTCTTCTCACTTTGGATTCAACTGTATTGATCCATTTAATTCGTTCTGTCTTATAAACCAAAGTTCACCTCACGCACTTATACTCACTGAAATCTAGGCAAATAGCATATTCGGAAAATAAAAGTGTTCAAATTTCAGTGATATTTACAAAGGATGCTGGCTTTTGGCCACTATCCACTGTAGTATTTGTGCTCCTCTAACTTTCTGGTTCCTCAAGAGAAAACAGTCATCTTAGTCATGGCACTGAGATGTAGTTAAGAGAATCGGCGATTCAAAGAGACAGGGTTGTGACTGCTCTGCTTGGGAGTGTGGAAGTGAGTGCAGGTCCTTTCCCACGGCTGTGTGTGGCTGAAGGCTCTCTGGGTCTGATCCACTAGCCTGTCCGCAGCTTAGCAGGTAAGGGCTCTTGGTGACGCTACATCACATGTTGTTAAAACATGTTACAGAGGGAACTTAACGAAACAACATATGTTTGAGAGCAGTTTGGGAACCAGACCTGTTCTGCCCCGTGTTACATGTGTAATAGGCAAATTTGTAACCTCTCTGAGCCTCACTTTCCTCATCTGAAAAATAGGGATAATAGTACCTATCATGTGGGACTGTTGCAAGGACTAGGAGAAATTAAGTATCTGGGCCCTGCGCCCACAGATTCTAATTAAATTGTTCTGGAGTAGGGCCCTGGCACTGATAATTTTTAGAAGTTCCCCAGGAGATTCTAATGTTCATCCAGTGTTAAGAACCACAAATGCAGCATATGGAAGGCACTCTCTGGTTATTTATTTTTTATGCTGAGGAATTCCTTGAATATTAGGAATTCTTGGGGATAGAAATGAGAAAGAGATAATATTTATAGAAGCAAAATTTCTTTGTTCTTTCTTCAGATTCAAGAGTTACATAGATTGGAATAGAGGCATAACCCAGTACAGTGGGAGCATTTTCTCCCGTTTGAGTCCTTTCCAGATGGGTCTTAATCAAATAGTTTGTTTTTAAAAAATTGAGTACCTTCTATATGAATGTTATGGTGAGAGATTAAATAGTGTGATAGGGATAAATAGGTAAATAGGATAGTCCCTGGCTTCAGGAAGCTCACAGCCCAGCAAGGGGAAATAGACAAGCTACACTGCACCTATATTTTACTGGGCTTAGCATGATTAAATAGTAACAGCCCAAGCTGGTTTTCCCTGGGGAAGCTTGATGGTGTGATGTAGGAAGTTTCAAGATACTCTGAAATGGGGGGCTAATTTTCAGCAGGGGCTCTCAGGGAGAAGCTGGCTTCAGGAAGCTCACAGCCCAGCAAGGGGAAATAGACAAGCTACACTGAACCTATATTTTACTGGGCTTAGTATGATTAAATAGTAACAGCCCAAGCTGGTTTTCCCTGGGGAAGCTTGATGGTGTGATGCAGGAAGTTTCAAGATACTCTGAAATGGGGGGCTAATTTTCAGCAGGGGCTCTCAGGGAGAAGTGATTCTTATCCTTTCCAGCAAAAGATGACACTCTGATTAAAGACCAAGAGAATAACGACCCAGAACCCTTGGTTAGAGCATTAAACTTCATGAAATAACACACAAACCATTATCATTAGTTAGTAGAATAGACAGCAAGTATTTGTAAGGTATATTTTAAGGAAGAAAAGTTTTTTGAATACATCAGTTGAAAGATGGATGGTACTTAAAGACTGTATATAGACTAATATGGAAACGAAGACAGAACCTTTTGTGGTAACAAGCCGGGGTAGCCCAAAGCAATGTGGGACACTGAGTCTGGAAATCCCAAAACCCGCAAGAAGATTGCAAGTTGATCTCAACACTGTTCTTTTGGCTACACTGTTGTGAGTTTTCACTAATTCTTTAGGGTGGAGGAAGAGGAGGCTGGTGTTAAAACCCTTTGTATATTCTTTGGAATTCAATTCCATATAAGAACATAGCATAGGGTGGCAAATAGGTTTGTTTCCTAGTATGTAACAAATCCAATCAGTTGCTAGTGGCTGCCTAGAACACTTTTTTTTTTCCTTTTTTGTCTTTTTTACTGACCGGTAACAGGATCGCAACCCTCGGTGTTGCGCCCGCACCGCGCTCAGCCAGTGAGCGGGAACTGGTCTTTATTCATATATTCTTTTTCAGCACTTTGTATTTCAGAATAAACCTCTTTCTAATGTGGTCTATGGATTCTTCTGAATCACGTGTGACCATTGGGAGTTGGGCATAGCATCCTGGGGATTCTCTGCTTTTTATCCCTGGGCTAGTGGTCTTGACTTCCGTGGCAAATATAGGCTTGGCAGTCTAATTGTTAGTCATACTGTGGAATACCAGGGTTTCATTTGTATTTTCTGTTTCATTAAACTCATAGTTTTGTCCTTATTCCTTTCTAGAAGGTAAACAGCTTCTTTTGGAAGTCACGCAGAGGCTTGTGAAAGATATTTGGCACCTGGGGGTGACTTGGCCATGAACGAGTTGATCACACCAAACTCCCTTAATTTTAAAAATTCTGCTGTTTCTCCTGAGATACCTGTCAATGTTCATTGCATACAATTATGGTACCCATTTGTGTAGACAGGCAGTCCTCTTCCTGTGTCCTCTGAAGCGCTTGGCTGGTGTTTTGCTAGAAGACATGAAAGTATAGTCATGCTTTCAGTAATAAATATTTGCTTCACTTACTGTAAATATGCCTCCCAAGTTCTCCCATGGGTGGACAATAACAACTCTGTTTCAACTTACTCTCCTGCCAGCAGGTGGCAAATTTCTTTTGACATAAATTATAAGCTGTATCCCAACCTTGGAAATGTTAAAATGTGAATAAATAAAAGTCTGAGAATAAAAGGAATAAAGCAGATCTCTAACTGAGGTAAACCCTGAGTATTCAGGTCAAGATTCCAGTGCCCAGAGTAAGTGAACGAGGAATCAGCCTCCACCCCCACCTCAGTCTCCTTACAGAATAGCCCTAGAGGGTTTCGTTGTATCTGGGTGTGCTGCATATAACACACACTACAAAGTAGAAAGTTGTTATAAGAAAGTAGCACAAGGGGCCGGCCCGGTGGCGCACTGCTACAGTGCGCCGCTTGTGAGCGTGGTGGCGCTTGCCGCTTGTGAGTGTGGTGGCGCTCCCGCCGAGGGTTCGGATCCCACACACAGACCAGTTCCCGCTCACTGGCTGAGCGAGGTGTGGGGGCAGCGCCGAGGGTTGCGATCCCGTTGCCGGTCCGGTCCAGTACGGGTGCGACACTGAGGGTTGCGATCCGTTGCTGGACACGAAAAAAGACAAAAAGGAAAAAAAAAAAAAAAAAAAAAAAAAGAAAGTAGCACAAGATAGACTGTATTAATTGTGTAAGAGAGGGATGGAGAAAATGCAATGGGCATGCAGAGAGGATAGAGTACTTCAGCTTGTATAAATCAGGGCAGAGGAGCAGGCGGCCTTCAAGTGGGTGTTGAAGACATAGGTACTGAATGGAGCCATGTGAACAGAAGAGGCAGCCTGTGGTGGCCATGAAAAAGCACCTCTCACATCTCCAGCTGTGAGGAGCGCAACTGACTGAGGGTCCCGGCTGCTGTGCTCTGAAATTTATCACTGCGTTTGCGCTGAGGCCAAGCTTCCCACAGGCTACTCCTAGCCAATGGCTGAGTATGACAGGCAGACTACAGCACGCTGGCTCGGTCTTGGGAGACACTGCAGATGTGGGACTCCTCTGATGGGTGACTTAAACTCAAAGACTCCCAGTGGCCTTGTGGGACTTTCTTACAATTGCACAGCAGTCTAAGACACTTCCACCCAGCTTTCCTTCCTTCCCTCTCTCCTTTGCATGAGTCAGACTTGTGCCCAGTCTGATGGTTCTCCTGGCTTCGTCCCCATTTTCCCTCACAGGTGTTTTCCCCAATAAATCTCTTGCACGTCTAATCACATCTTGGCATTTGCTTCTTGGAGGACCCAGACAGACACACAATCCCTGTGGAGATGCCTGGTTGGTATCCCCAACACATTCCAAGTCTACTGTTTTGTTTGCTGTATTATTTCCCACCCCTTTCCCAATTATCACTATTTCTTAGCAGTTGGCACTGTTGGATATTCTCCAGGATAAGAGACATTTTAGGCTGTAAGAAGTGCACATAGGAAAGTCCCACAGAGAAAAGGAAGCAGGCCTAGAGGATGATTAGAAAAACATCTTGTTTTTTTCTTATTTTAATTATTTTTAAACAGTTTTTTAAAAAACAAACTGGTGTATTTTATTAGTAAGACTCTTTTGATTACCAATGACAGAAACTCAATGCAAACCAGATCAAGCAAAAAGGGTTAGTCACCACGAGGACGGTGATATTGAGCTGCATGTCGGGAGCAGCAGAACCAGGACCCTGAGCAGCACGAGGATGCTGTTGCTTCTGCTCACTTCTGAGGCCCGTACGATGGCCTCATGGTCCCTGGGGTTACATCCTGCAGCCCGGGGACCTTAAGACAGACTAACTTCCTTTTAATTCCAGTCCTAGTTCTGAGGGGGAAGCTCTGCTTGGCCCAGCTTGGGTCGGCTGCCGGCCCTCACATCAATCGACTGTGGCCAGGGGGACTGGTCAGAGGAAGAGATCGTGATTGGCCCATGTTATACCCACATGGTGGGTTCATAGTCACCATGTGCATTCTGTATGGAGGAGGAAGGAAGGACGGTTGCTCAGAAGACAGCATCATATTTATACTGCACAGAATATGTTTGTAATGTCATTGCTACTCAGCCGTGTCTAAACAGCCAGATCTCATTCTTCTGCACAGAGCTTGACAACCTCTCAGGAGGAGACTAGAAAGGGAATGAACTTATGTCAGAGCACACAGCTCTGATTTTGTCCATGTGGATTTTCAGGGCTTCAGCTCCACTAGGGCCTGCAATTTCAAAGGTGCTAGAAACTCTCTCCCACCTTCTCCACATCATCAGATGTGCTGGGCTATACTTTCAGGTGCCTATTGTTTCTCTGACCAGAAGGAATCTGCATGGCATAGGTGAAAAAGCACTAGATTTAGAGCCAGGAATTCTTATGTGGGTTATGTCTTTAGCTATGTGCCACTTAGTCTCTCTGCACTAAAATTTCTTCAACTCTTCAACGGGGAAATTAGACAATTGAAGGTCACTCCCAACTCAAAGATCCTATGATTCAATAAATTGTCAGTTTGTAATGAATCTGCTGGGCATTTCTTATGCTTAGTAGCACTACCTTCTCTCTTGAAACTAACTATCTTTCCTCCTACCTTTCCTTCCTCCCTTCCTTCTCTCTCACTTCCTTCCTTCCTTTCTTCCTTTCTCCTTGTCTCCCTCTTTCTCTCCCTCCTTCCTTCCTTCCTTTCCTTCCTAACAAACATTTATTGAACAACTGGTACATTCCAGGCACCATGCTATGATTGGGACATAAAATATAAATGAAACTCACTCCCAGCTTTCAGAGAGCTCAGAGTCTGCTGGGGTAGCAGACATAAACAGATAATTAAAATTCTACATGACAATGCTTGGTCACAAACAAGAATAATTCTTTAAGTTCTTCCTTGCACCATGAGTTTTTTCTCTTCTGTTAATTACATATTGGCATGTCTGTAGGAAGCAGCATCTTCCAGTTCTTCCTGCAATAATATAGTAGATACAATTAGTTTTGGCTTTTACAGCCATTGTGTCAAGAAAAATAAAACAGTATTTGGAGCTAGTGCATTTGTTCATTTAACAAATACTTTTAAACATCTAGTATGTGCCAGGCTCTGCACTAGGAGCCTAGATGGGGTGACAGATGATTAACAAAGAAACAAAAGATACGTAATTACAAGTTGTAATAAGCTCCAGAAAGGAATCAAATAGGGAACTTAGATGATGGAGAATAATGGAGGTGGGAAGGAACCTAATTAGACAGCAGAGTCAGTGAAATCCTCTCTGAGAAAGGGACGTTTCAGCTAAGATCCATAGAGAGAGAAGGATCCTGCTGTGCTAAGGGCAGGGCGTGTGTGGGAACAGCATTCCCTGATGGAGACCTTGAAGTAAGAGAGTGCTTCGTGGGTCTGACCGCCTGAGAGGAGGCCAGTGTGGCTGGGGGACAGAAGGCAGGCAGGGGTGGTGGTAAGAGGTGAGGGTGGGGGTAGGTAGAGGCTAGATCAAGTGGGGCCTTTTGGGTCAATGTAGGGGGTTTGCAATGGGAAGCCATTGAAAGTTTTGAAGCAGCAGAATGACTTGATGGGACTTGTGCTTTAAAAAGGTGGCTCTGACTGTTGGGTGTGTTCCATTGTCTCCTGATGGAAGTGAGACTTCCTTGTACATTCTCTTAGGGATCTGTTTTCTGGGGATTGTTTGCCAGGAGCTAAGTGAGCCAGAGGAGGGGAGAGAAGAAGCTCTTCACCTGTCCTGGCTCAGCCTGGTCCAGTGTGTCCTTCATCTCAAGTGAAACACGTGGGCCAGATGGAGAATTGTGGGTTGCTTTCTTTTCTGCTTTGGCAATGGCACTCCATTTTCTGGAAAGATAAAAGCAAAATAGAAAAAAAGAGGAAACTGCAATATAGATGCACAGTCCTTTCCAGAGAGAGCTATGGGAAACAGAAAATGATTTAGAGAGCAAAATATCATATGACCTCATGTGCAGGAAATTGGCTGCCACTGCTGTCCCCGCCTGGCTTGGCCAATCCATGGGGACAGTGGGGAGAGTGCAGGCAGGTACTCTGGGGTGGCAGTGGACACCTGTGGATTTGGCAGTCAGACAGGTTTAGGCTCAAATACCGGCTAAACTTTGCCATGTGATCCTGGACAGGTTGTTTAACTTCTGAACCTCACTTTTCCATATCTGTAAAGTTGGAATACTACCACTGACCTTGCAAGGTGCTTGTAAGGATTGACTGAGGTAATATGTGCACAGATGTGCCAAACAAATGGTAGCTGTTATGATTATATATAGAGAGAGGTGGCAATCTGTTAGGCCTCCAGGATCAAACTTTGAAATACTTATTTTCTCTTTTGGGACCCTCCCAGTCTCTATATTCCTTCTCACCTAAAACTCCCTATAAAGAAAATTTCAATTTACTAGAGCTTAGAGTAGTGAGTAACTTCAAAACATGCCTCTGCTTTCAAGTGGGTTATGGATTATTTTTACTTTGCACCTTATTAAATTCCTATAGAATGGACTCATTTTTAGCAGGCAACTGGCAACACTGCTTTGGGGAATTTGGGAGCCCTGGGAGGAAAAATATCTACCGCTCCCCTCCCACTTCATTGCAGCTCTGCTCAGGCTGACTTAATATCAGAATGTTAATGCTGTTTACAAATCCTCATTGCTGACTCCTGCAGCCATAGCCTTTAGTGCCCTTAGTGCTTCAACATGGGGAAGGTAGGATTTCAGAAATGCCCTCCATGATCTTGATGGGCCAGCTTAATGCTGGGCTCCTTACCTGGCCCCTGACACTGCTGTGGTGACTGCTACCTGGTGAGGCTGCCTTTGAAAGCTGGTGTTTTGTTGGTACAAACTCAAGCCCCAATCGCTGGCTTGTATTGCAATGGAAAGTAGATTCCAAATCTGCCTCTGGAATGTGAACTTTTCCTGGAAACTTTCCATGCTGCCTCTTAGAGAACAGCAAGCATCAACGTATTCACACCAGGAGTCAATTGAAGAAACCCAAATTATTACCATTCAAATAAAAAATGATCTGTATTCCTTTGCAAATAAACTTGATAGGATGGCCTAAAAGCCGGGTCTAATTACACAATCAGATAGCATAAATCTGATTAATTTTCTCCTGCGATCAGAGCTATTTTTAGTAAATGTTAAATATGTATTTAAACAACTTCAGTGTATACCTTTTCTAAAACTTTGTAGTGTTCTCTTTCATTCGTCCTTACTCCTTTTTGATGAGGCATGAATGTTCCTAAGACAGTATTCAGAGAGAAAAGATTAGGAGAATACTACACCTTCGTAATTTAGCCTGTGATATAAATAGATGTATCCCAGTACAAATACATAGAGCACATGTCATAGGTTAGAGTTGGGGTAATTTAAGGTGGTTCTGAGTAAGTTCAGTGTTTTATCCACTGGAGGGAAAAGGAGAGGAAATAAAATGGTAATGATATTAGCAGTAGATCATAAGTAGGCCTTTCAAACATCTGCAATAAACTTTTTAAAAAAAATATTTTATTTTATTTTGTCGATATACAATTGTGGCCCGTTACCGAATCCTCCCTCCCTCCCCCCTCTTCCTCCTCCCTCCCAACAATGTCCTTTCTGTTTGCTTGTCGTATCAATTTCAAGGAATTGTAATTATTGTGTCTTCTTCCCTCCCCCCCAGTTTGTATGTGTATTTATTTATTTTTAGCTCCCACAAATAAGTGAGAACATGTGATATTTCTCTTTCTGTGCCTGACTCATTTCACTTAATACAATTCTCTCTACATCCATCCATGTTGTGGCAAATGGCAGTATTTCATTCTTTTTTATAGCTGAGTAGCATTCCATTGTATAGATACACCACAGTTTCCATATCCAGTCATCTGATGATGGACATTTGAGCTGGTTCCAACTCCTGGCTATTGTAAAGAGTGCTGCAATGAACATTGGGGAACAGGTATACCTTCGACTTGAT
>NW_007728474.1:197793-217305 GCF_000696425.1 Galeopterus variegatus | reverse complement strand
TTAATCAGATTGCTTGTTTTTTTCTTGTAAAATTGTTTGAGTACTTTGTATATTCTGGATATTAACCCTTTGTCAGATGTATATTTTGCAAATATTTTCTCCCACTCTATTGGTTGTCTTTTAACTCTGTTAATTGTTTCTTTTGCTGTGCAGAAGCTTTTTACTTTGACATAATCCCATTTGCTTATTTTTCCTTTGCTTGCCTGTGCTTTTGGGGTCATATTCATGAAGTCTGTGTCCAGTCCTACTTCCTGAAGTGTTTCTCCTATGTTTTCTTTAAGAAGTTTTATTGTTTCAGGGTGTATATTTAATTCTTTAATCCATTTTGAGTTGATTTTAGTATATGGTGAGAGGTATGGGTCTAGTTTCTTTCTCTTGCATATGGATATCCAGCACCATTTGCTGAAGAGGCAGTCTCTCCCGCAGTGTATAGGCTTGGTGCCTTTGTCAAAGATCACATGGCTGTAGGTGTATGGGTTGATTTTGGGGTTCTCTTCTATTCCATTGATCAGTGTGGCTGTTTTTATGCCAGTACCATGCTGTTTTGGTTATTATAGCTTCGTAGCATAGTAAAAGTCAGGTAGTGTTATGCCTCCAGCTTTATTTTTTTGCTCAGCATTGCTTTGGCTATGCGTGGTCTTTTGTTATTCCATATAAATGTCTGGATAGTTTTTTCCATTTCTGATAAAAATGTCATTGGAATTTTGATGGGGATTGCATTGAATTTGTATATCACTTTGGGTAGTATGGACATTTTCAGATACTTTCCATCTATACCTAACTTGTAGAGAGTCTTTATGATGAATAAATGTTGAATTTTGTCAAATGCTTTTTTGGCATCTATAGAGACGAACACATGGTCCTTGTGTTTGATTTTATTGATATGGTGTATCGCATTTATTGATTTGCATATGTTGAACCAACCTTTCATCCCTGGGATGAATCCCACTTGATCATGGTGTATAATTTTGGGTATATGTTACTGTATTCTGTTAGCTAGTATTTTATTGAGGATTTTTGCGTCTATATTCATCAAGGATATTGACCTGTAGTTTTCTTTTTTAGTTGTATCTTTACCTGGTTTTGGTATCAGGGTGATGTTTGCTTCATAGAATGAGTTTGGGAGAATTGCCTCTGTTTCAATCTTTTGGAATAGTTTGTAGAGAATTGGTGTCAATTCCTCTTTGAATGTTTGGTAGAATTCTGCAATGAATCCATCTGGTCCTGGGCTTTTCTTTGTTGGGAGACTTCTGATAACAGCTTTAATCTCTTTTTTTGTATTGGTCTGTTCAGATTTTCTACATCTTCTTGGCTCAGTTTTGGGTGCTTGTGTGTGTTCAGAAATTTATCCAGTTCCTCCAGATTTTCAAATTTGTTGGCATATAGTTGTTTATAGTAGTCTCTAATGATTCCTTGTATTTCAGAGGTGTCAGTTGTAATATCACATTTTTCATTTCTAATTTTTTGTTATTTGGGTCTTCTCTCTTCTTTTTTAGTTAGCCATGCTAATGGTTTGTCAATTTTATTTATCTTTTCAAAAAAACAACTTTTTCATTCATTGATCTTTTTTATTGTTTTTTGGGTTTCATTTTTATTAACTTCTGCTCTGATACTAATGATTTCTTTCCATCTGCTAACTCTGGGTTTGGATTGTTCTTGTTTTTCTAGCTCTTTAAGGTGAAGTAGTAGGTTGTTGACTTGCCATCTTTCCATTCTTCTGAAGTAAGTACTTAATGCGATAAATTTCTCCCTTAGTACTGCTTTTGCAGTATCCCACAGGTTTTGGTATGATGTATCATTGTTTTCATTAGTTTCAAGAAATTTTTTGATTTCGTGTTTGATTTCTTCTTGGACCCATATGTCATTAAGTAGAATGCTGTTTAATTTCTATGTGTTTGTATAATTTCCAAAATTTTGTTTGTTATTGATTTCTAATTTTAATCCATCATGATCTGAAAAAATACATGGCATAATTCCAATCTTTTTGAATTTGTTGAGACTTGATTTGTGACCTAACATGTGATCTATCCTGGAGAATGATCCATGTGCTGATGAGAATAATGAATATTCTGAGGTTGTTGGATGGAATGTTCTGTAGATATCTGCCAAGTCTAATTTGTCTAGAGTGTTGTTTAAATCTTTTGTTTCTCTGCTGATTTTTTGCCTAGATGATCTGTCCAACATTGCTAGTGGGGTGTTCAGGTCCCCTGCTATTATGGTATTAGTGTATATTTCCTTCTTCAGGTCTAAGAGAGTTTGCTTTATAAATCTTGCTGCTCTGACATTGGGTGCATATATATTTATGATTGTTATGTCTTCTTGATGGATGAATCCTTTTATCATTATGTAGTGGTTCTCATTATCTCTTTTTATGATTTTTAGCTTAAAGTCTATTTTGTCATATATAAGAATAGCTACTCCAGCTCGTTTTTCATTTCTGTTTGCATGGTAAATCTTTTCCCATCCTTTCACTCTTAGTCTATGTGAGTCTTTATAGGTGAGATGTGTCTCTTGAAGGCAGCATATAGTTGGGTCCTCCTTTTTAATCCAGTCATCCAGTCTGTGTCTAGTTATTTTTCAGGTACCAAACCCAGTACTCCCTTGAAAATTTCTTGTAGGGGTGGTCATGTGGTAGTGAACTCCCACAGTTTCTGTTTGTCTGAGAAATATACTATTTGCCCTTCATTTTGGAAGGATAGCCTTGTGGGGTAGAGTATTCTTGGCTGGCAATCTCTGTCTTTTAGTATTTTGAATATATCATCCCATTCCTTTCTGGCTTTTAGGGTTTGTGATGAAAAGTCTGATGTTAGTCTGATTGCGTCTCCCTTATAGGTGGTTTGATGCTTCTCTCTGACAGCTTTTAAGATTCTCTCTTTGTCTTTGAGTTTTGTCAATTTGACTATAACATGCCTTGGAGAAGACCTTTTTGGGTTGAATACAGTTGGGGATCTTTGAGCTTCCTGAATCTGAAGATCTGTGTCTTTTCCTATACCTGGGAAGTTTTCTGCCACTATTTTGTTGAATATATTTTCAGTGCAATCTCCTTTTTCCTCTCCTTCTGGAATACTCATGACTCAGATATTTGAGTGCTTAAGGTTGTCTGATATCTCTCTTAGATTTTCTTCAATGTTTTTAATTCTTTTTTCTTTTTTGTCTGCCTGTGTTATTTCAAACAGTCCATCTTCAAGGTCAGAAGTTCTCTCTTCTGCTTCTGCAAGCCTGCTGGGTAAACTCTCTGTTGTGTTTTTTATTTCATTGAGTGATTTGTTCAGCTTGGCAAGCTCTGCTACATTCTTTTTCAGGGCATTGATTTTCTTGTACATTTCTTCTTTCAGGTCCTGTATACTTTTCCTCATTTCATCGTGTTGTCTAGCTGAGTTTTCTTGTATCTCATTTAGTTTCCTTAGAATTATCACTCAAAATTCCTTGTCAGACATTTCAAGGGTTTCTTGTTCTATAGGATCTAGAGCTTGAGCGTTATTACCCTTCGGTGGTGTACTTTCTTGATTTTTCATATTTCCGGCATCTTTCCTTTGATGTTTAGTTATTGTGGCGGGGGATTTCACGGTCCACTGGTCCAATACTATTGTCTGGCTAGGATGCTGCTGGGGCTGCCAATTTGGCATGGCTGCCTCAGGGTCTGCTTAGTCACCTGCTGGCACCTCGGGCACGTGGTTGCCTCAGGTCTTGGGCCTCTCTGGGGAGGTGTCTCTCTGGTTGGCACGCACTTGGCTGGGCTGGGGATGGGGTCTGGCAGTGGCGAGGCCTACCTGGTAGGTTGTGTGGTAGCGCCATGGGGCATGTGGTCTCCGCAGGACTTGGGCCTCTCCAGTGGCACACTTCTCTGTCTGACGCACATTTTGACTTCTGAAATAAACTTCTTAAGTGCAATCATTGTTTCCAATTACCTTCTCCTGCTCCTTGCCTTCCCCCTCCCTGCCATACATCAAAGACAGTTTCCTCTTCCCGAGGCACATCTGTGCCTATCCAAAAGTATTGAAATCTGTGATCTGATTGGTTTAGACACCGATCTTATAGGAAACAGAATTAATGTTATTCACCTTAGCACAGTGTCTGGTACATAACAGGCGATCAATATATGCATATGGAAAGAAGGCAGGAAAGAAGGAAGGAAGGAAGGAAGGAAGGAGAGACGATTCTCATACTCTACATGGTTAAAACTCAACAATTTTTTTGAAAGGTCACCCTTCTGGTTGAAAAGTATGACTGGTGAAATTTGGTGAAATGTAGTTTGTCCAAATGCAGAATACTGGCTAATGTCATATGTCAGATATTCTTAGGTGCATGAGGAGTGGGTAATTGTGGGTGAATTCTTTTCCCTTTGTAGTGGGATTCCTTAAGGGTCTGACTTAAGATTCTCTGTCATCTTTGTGTTGATGAGAATTATTGCTGTTATTTCAGGTTCCTCTCAATTCACTGTCTTTATCAATTCTGATGATGAAAAAAGCTGCCTCGAGATTTTATAAAAACAAATTCCCATGGAACTCAGGCAATTGTATTTTTTTTCTCTTTCTTTCTTTCTTTTTTTTTTTAACCTTTCTTAGGAGGAGGAGGGTAGAAAATGTTAGTTTGAAACATTTCAGTTTGACTGCAATTTACTGATTGTAGAAATTACTCTTGTTACTTTTAATAAGTTCTGAAACCAATGGTATCACGTTTTTCTCCTTTTGTCAAATTGGCCAAGAACAGCAGAAATAAAAAGAAAATCCTATGTAATCATTTCTAAGAGGTAATAAAATTACAACCACCAAACATGAAATAAGATTTATTTTCCTGTTGATATATTTCAATAATTCACATTGAAGTTCACACACACAGTAAAGGAAGAATTCCCTGAAGATTACTGGTTCAATATGTATGCACAAAGAGATTGGGGACTAACTGTTAGCAGAGGACGGGCCTTTCATCAAATGCAGTCAAATGATCTGTTTGCACTGCTCAAGGGGAGGTGATAGGGTTCACTTATCAGAGTCCCCAACACCAGCCAGCAGACCTCCCACACTCTCTGTCTTACAGAAAGAACCCAATTTGGCCAAACAGTAGATAAGGAAGAGAACTCACTGCTGTGGCTGGGTCACTGCTAGTCTGGCTGAAGTTTGATAATGTCTAATAATATCTCATGTTTACATAGGAATTTTTTCCTGGGGGCAAAGTGCTCTACCAGCATTATCTCATTAACCTGTCCTCTGACCCTAAAAGCATCCACATATTATCACTGGGGCTAGGAGTGAGCAGAAGAGAGAGAACAAAAGAATTCAATGGCGAAGCTGGGTTTGGAATTCAGTCTCTCCATTTCTAGGTGAGGCTGCTTTCCTGTAGTCCATCATCACTCTTAGGGGAGCCATTGAAGCCCGTTCCAGACAATGAGGGCCTCATGATTTGGCGTGGCCTAATTTAAAAAGGAGAAACAAGTCTGTTGCCTTTCTTTGTTTTCAGTGTGTCCAAAGAAAAGGTGAAAAACCCTAAATATTCTATCTGTATCTTCTAGCTCAGAAGTTCATAATTTCGGTTCAATGGGTTTTGTGGGGTGGGGGCGGGGGGTAGAAGGAAATTGTCTAAATCTTGTGTGCATATGACTATACTTGCATTTTTCTGGGGAGTGAGCCCATAGCTTCCATCAACTTTCTAAAGGATCTATGTATGTTTCTTTCAAAAGGAACTCTGAGTTCTTTATTTTGTTCTATTTAGCTCTGGTGAGGTATTGTAGCCCAGCTATAGCAAACTCACTATTTCCACTAGTATGTAGAGTTCCAACTATATGTTCAGCTCTAATGTAGTTCTGGTGTCATGGGGCAGGAGAAATTGATTTTGGCTACTAACCTATAAATCATATTCCTAACGGTGCTAACACTTTATTTGGCTTCAAATAATTTTCTACAATACATAAATTTATTCATTTATGTATTTATCCAATGAACATTCACTGAGTGTATATTACTTTCCTAGGACTGCTGTACCAAATTACCACAGATTGGGTGCCTTCAAACAATGGACAATTATTCCCTCATTGTTCTGGAAGCTAGGAGTTTGAATTCAGGGTGTCAACAGGAGCACACTCTCTGAGAGCTCTAGGGGAGGAACTTTTCTCGCCTCTTCCTGGCTTCTGGTGGTTGCTGGCAATCCTCGGTGTTCCTTGCCTTGTAGACACATCATTCCAATGTCTGTTTCCATTGTCACATGGCATTCTCCCTGTTTCTCTTTCTGTGTCTCTTCTCTTCTTATAAGGACACCAGTCATATTGGATTAAGCACCCACTCTACTCCATTATGACCGCATCTTAACTAATTATATCATGACCCTATTTCCAAATAAAGTCACATTTTGAGGTTCTAGGAAGGACATGAATTTTAGGGGGACACTATCCAGCCCAGTACACTTAGCAAGAACCTTCAGGGCTGTGGAGGACAGCTGTAGAGCAAGCCAGCCCTTGACGATGTCAGGAGGAGCATGGTTGTCTTTTCCTTGTAACCTGCCCCTTCTCCCCTGAGGCAAGTCCCATATGCTCTCTGTTAGAGAGATGCCTGCCTCACCTTATTCTTCCAACAGTGCTGAAACATCCATGTTCTTGTACCCAGGATGCTAGGAGGGAAAGGGGACATCTCAGGCTGTGGGACATTCTGGTCCTTTGACCATGAATTCAACAACTGAGCTGAAGATATTTCCTCAAACTGGCATAACAGTGATGACTTTTTTCATGCTTAGAGGGAGTCATTAGTGCATCTTTTCCAAGCAACTCCCAAATTCTTTAGGAACCTGTCATTATCTCTCAACTCCCTCATCTTCATGGGGAATTTGGAGCCTGAACATGGGGTACACTTGGGGAGCACATGCAGTAAGTCATCTGTATGTGGCTGCTGACCTTCTGAAGTCACTTGGTGCTGGGGGGCTCTTATAGGCTCCCCTGCAACCCTTTTATTTAAGAGCACAGGGAGATGAGCTAACTCCAAACCCGCTTCACTCTACCAGTCTATCAGCCCCACTGGTGGCCATGATCCTCCTGTGACACTCTGTCATGTGGGGTGAGGTCACTAAACATAAGTCATGGAAGAGCAGGGTCTAGTTCCTTGCTAACGAGTAACACATGACTTGGAATAAACGTATTTGAGTCACAAGAAAAACTAGTCAGAGTTTTAGCGATATTTCAAAGAAACAGTGTCAATTCTATGGATATCAGCAATTCAGTAGTAGTCAGAGTTGGAAAAAAAAAAGCAGGCAGAGGGATGTCATACGGTATAGGAATCTTGGGCAAATTACTTAACCTCTTGGTGTCTCAGCTTTCCCTATCTTTAAAAAGGGGATAGTAGTATCTATCTCAGAAAGTTGTTGAAAGAATGGAATAAGATTTGTAGGGTGCTTAGTACACTCTTCATATATGTCTGGTACATCAAAACCCTTGATGAATATTACTGCTTATTATAACTCGAGTACAAGGAATGAGAGTAATGATGGAAAGTCAATTAATAGTTGTCAAAAGAACGACTGAATAAAGGTGTCAGTGGCTCAGGAACAGGGCTGTGTTCAGAATTTTCTCTTGCTGTCTTGCTCTGTCTCTCCTTCCTGGGTTTTCTCTTTGATTTTTTTTTTTTTTTTTTTTTTAACGAATTTAACTCATTGGAAATTGTAAGTGCACTGATGAACATGGTAACAAATCATCCTTAGACTGATTCTTTTCTGCTAAAAATTAAATAGTCTCATTTCAGACTTGTATGTGTCTTTGTGTAAGGGTGTCAAATGAATCTAGGATTTCTAAGCAATGTAAAAGTTCACCTAGGCCCTGGATAAACTAAAGAATGGACTGTAGCTCCCCATCATATCCAACTAACATCAGGCTTTAATTAGCAGATTAGTAGACAGTTGTACTGGGCAAAATCTTTGTTTCTTATATACTAGTTTCTGCCATGAAGTCCCCTATTGGAACTTTCCCTCTGTTGGAAACCTAGTTATTCTGCCATCAAAGGTTGTAACCTACAGAAGCACAAACGCACAAGAGGGAGGTGCCAGAGGCTTGGGGTGCAAGATAGTGTTTCACCCTGACATTCAGCATCAGGAGAAAGGCAATGTCCCGTCAAAGGTTGTAACCTACAGAAGCACAAACGCACAAGAGGGAGGTGCCAGGGGCTTGGGGTGCAAGATAGTGTTTCACCCTGACATTCAGCATCAGGAGAAAGGCAATGTCCCTGTGTCTTTGTGTAAGGGTGTCAAATGACAACCATTTGACATCCATGTTAGCCTTCACAGAATGTGACCCAGAAGGTAATGATGAGAAATGCAGCTATAACTATGGCATTTCAATGTTGAGAGAGAGAGAAATTATGTAGTCTTTTAATCATGGATGAAATAAAAAAGTCTTACCTTAACATTTAGACTTTTTTCTCCTTAATTCTGCCCCACTTTAGATCAGCAAAATCCAGCTTGAACTACCCCCACCCCCACATCCCTTTTATTTAAAATAGTCTGCATATAAACACATCACCAACCTTTCATTTCTTTTATGCCTGACTTGAGTTTCTGTGAAAATCTAGGATTTCTTTTTTTTTTTTGTCTTTTTCCGTGTCCGGCAATGGATCGCAACCCTCAGTGTCACCCCCGTACCGGACCAGGACCAGCAACGGGATCGCAACCCTCGGTGTTGCTCCCGCGCCTCGCTCAGCCAGTGAGTGGGAACCGGTCTGTATGTGGGATCCGAACCCTCGGCGGGAGCGCCACCGCGCTTCCCAAGCGGCGCACTATAGCAGTGCGCCACCGGGCCGGCCCAAAAATCTAGGATTTCTAAGCAATGTAAAAGTTCACCTAGGCCCTGGATAAACTAAAGAATGGACTGTAGCTCCCCATCATATCCAACTAACATCAGGCTTTAATTAGCAGATTAGTAGACAGTTGTACTGGGCAAAATCTTTGTTTCTTATATACTAGTTTCTGCCATGAAGTCCCCTATTGGAACTTTCCCTCTGTTGGAAACCTAGTTATTCTGCCATCAAAGGTTGTAACCTACAGAAGCACAAACGCACAAGAGGGAGGTGCCAGGGGCTTGGGGTGCAAGATAGTGTTTCACCCTGACATTCAGCATCAGGAGAAAGGCAATGTCCCACTTCTTTCTCTGCAAATACACTGGATTTGTTTTTGTTGAAACTCATGAAATTATTTCATGCATTATTTTTTTCAATTAAGGATAACAACACCAGAAAGAAGGTCATCTTCAGAATTCACACTTCCTGCAGCTGGGATGGAAGGACAGAGGAATTTACCTACATTCTCTGCCATTGTTTCACTTTTTCCCCAAAACGGTTTCTTGCTTATGAGCACTCCAGTAAGAAGCAGAACTAAAATACTCCCCATTCAGGCCCAGTTAAATTCTCTGTGCCTCAGTTTCCCTTTCTGTGAACTGGGGATAATGAAAAGGTATTTAGGGTTGAATGCTTGCACAGCTCTCTCTTGAACTCATATCAAACTCCAACACTCACTATGATTCCAGAAGTTTATATTGAGAGCATGTAAAATGAGAATAATAATAACTTCTATCTCATAATGTTGTTGTATGCATTAAATGAGTTACTATAAGTGTGTAACACAGAACTAAAACATAGCAAGCACTTATTAAATGACAGCTATCGATATTACCATTTCATTATGATAATATTGATATGATATGATATATGTGATGATAATGATGTGAACATTTTTGTGATTCCCCAGCTGGGCCTTCAGGAAGGGGGTTTCCGTGGTGCTGGGGTTTGTTTTCCTCCTGATTCCACTTGCTGACTCACCAGCCGGAAGACAGCCTGCCCTGGTCAGTAGGAGGCATGAGCTTTCCCACTAAGCCCCTGTCCCACCCTTCAGAGCCTACCCCTTCTTCAGGGCTGGCATGGGCAGGAAAGGAATGCATAACAATGGAGGAGTCCTCCCAGGGACTCTTAAAACAACCCAAGGGGCTGAGGTGATGTCTGGAAGCACCTCCCCAAGCTCATTCCCACTGCCAGGCCCTCAGAGCCCAATGTAGAAACTCCTGCAAGGCAAAAATGGGGAGCAGCCAGCCCTCCAGAATTTAAACAGCATTTATGAGCCTTCTGCTTCTCACTAAGAAAAAATAAATACTTCCTGGGGAATAACACTGAAAATCCCCTCCTCAATTCCATTCTGTCCTAATGTAAATTATTTTCCTCCCTTTTGAATGCTTCTGGATCAAATTAAAAAGAATAATAGAGAATGGAAGGCATTAAGACCTCAGTAAATATTTGCAGCATGGTGATTAGGGGCACAGACTAGAGCCAATTTTGCTGCTCTCCAGTTCACCTTGTAGAGCAGGACTTTTCGCATATGTCAAATGGGAAATAATTATGCTTACCTCCTAGGGTCGTTGTGGAGAATAAATGAGATGATTATACATTGATAATAATAATGCTGATGTTTATTGCTCACTTATTAGATGACAAGTACTGTGGTTAGGGCTTCGTGTGGATTATCCTGACCACTATACCATATTGTACCCAGGGCTTAGCATATAGTCAATGCTCAGTAAATGTTGGCAATTATAAAGATAATGATAATTATCAACAAAGCGTGAGGAGCCAATCTTCATTGCCCTTGGTAACATGTTTGTACCATCATGCTTTCTGTCACAAAGCTAGTCCAAATCCCCTGCCACTCTCCTGAGCTTCTTAGGTCCCTCTACTTCCAGCCATACTGAATCTTCAAATCCTACTGCTCTGAGGGAAAGATGACCAGGTTCAGAGTCTTTGGGAGACCTGGGTGGATTCTTCATTGTGGTTTGGCCTGTGATTACTTGTGACTTTGAACAAGTCACTCTTAGCTTCATGGGAAAACTTTAGAAGTTTTCCCATCTTCGGAATGTGATCACAATACTGCCACCCATATGTTAGTTCTTTAGGACCTTGGGGAGAAAGATACTCTGTAAACACAAAGCACAGTATTTTTGGCCCATTCCCACTCCTCCCTCAAGTTGCTGGTATGGGAAATAAGTGAGGTGAGGAAGGTGTGCTATTTGTAGGTTGAAGGTCCAGCGGAGACTCAGCATAACAAGTCCCAGCAGCCATTGTGCTACACACAGGGTTAGCACAGCATCCGGCACGTTGTAGGACCTCAAGAAACCATCTGTTGGAGCTGAAGATGATTCATGATTTTAGCTCAAGGACTTGTTCTCTACATCACTGCAAAAAGCATTTCAGGGACCAGCTACCACTTCTTCCAGCTACTTTGGACCTGGAAACTGGAACTAAATGCTATATGCCATTTGTTTTTCTTTGAAAATTAAAAAATAGAATTGGTACCAGGTTCTGCTGTACATGCTTTTATTGTTGATACTATATTTCCCATTCCTTCTCCCACCATACTCTCCTCAACATTTCCCTTTGATTTAATTGTCCTCTTGAGTCTGCAAGGCCAAGCTGAAGTTAGGAGATCAGATTTTCTAAGGGTGAGTAGTGTTAGGTTAGATCATTTGAACAGCTTGTCTTTATTCATGGACTATACAGAAATTTATCTTCTCACTTCTCCTCCCTTTGTCCCTGCCTCCTCGATGCCCTTTCTTGCTCCTGATATGCCTGTCTCTTGGAGACCACTTTTTGAATTCTAAGCTGAATCTGATGACAGGGCCAAGCAGCATAAAGAGCTTTACAGGTGTGAAGCATGAGAGGAAGCTAATTAGCAAAAGAGGTGGACTTGAGCTTCCTAAAAGGTCCTTAGAAAGCAAAATGAAAACACTTGAACCTTGAACCTAACACAATAGCTTCAATTTTATTTTGTTAGTTGAAGTCGTTTGAAAGAGGCTTTAAGGACCTAGAGAAGCATTTAAGTTTTTGCCTGGGTATAACTGATTAGAACCAACACCTCTGGTCTTATTATTTCAGTCATTTAAAATGTATTGTATTGGCGCTGAAATACGCAGCAACAGAAATTCTGAGATAATGAGACTATGGCCAAACCTGGCTGTGATACAGACATGATCTTTGAGAGAAACCAAGAAGATCCCATGCGGTAAAAGCCCCTTTGGGTTTTGAGGAAGACAAACTATCAGATGATGGAATGCAATTGTAATGGAGAGGAGTGAGGCGTAGCAAAGTGGCCAGTTCCAGGGACTAGCCAGCGCCAAAACTTGTATTTCGGCTTCAGGAAACAGTAACACAATAATGATTTTACTTTTTGAATTGGGCTTGCAAAGGCCAATATTAAAATTCATTTGCCTTCACTGAGTACACGCTGGTTTGGTGGCTGAGGAGTGAGACACACTGACCTACAGAAGGGAAAAAACCAGCCAGTGATTTCAAAATAGCTGTGGATGATCCACAGATGGACCAGTTCAGTACTTCGTCTAGTGCTTTAGTTTGGAATTACAGGATGCTGGAGCAAGACCTTCATCTCAGAGGTCAGCTTTACTGGGCGAAGAAAGCAAGACCCACGGAGGCATCTTACAAGAACCAATCTAAGAGCACAAAAATTATTGAGGGTCACATGATCTGGGCTCCTGGGAATGCATTCTTGCTGGATACCCCCTCTCTGTGATTGGATGGGTCGCTCCCATTACTGGATGGGTCATTCCTGATTCCTGCACAGCACCTTGTGAGAGAGGCCAGGTGGCAGATTACAGAGTGCACTGGGTTCAATCTGAGGACAGGAGATTTATTTCTTCCTCTACCCATGTCACTACACTCACTGAGCCTCTCAATGTCTTCATCTTTAAAATAGAGATTATTTCCCACTTCAGGGTTATAAGGATAAAGTCAAATAATGAATGTGAAAGGAGCTTTTAAAAACAGTAAATGCCACCAAATGTCAGGTAATATTATTCCAAATAGCATTTGTGCTTCTATCATATTTGCCAGGTTCTGCCTAACATTATGGTTATTTGATTATTCTTCCTTGAGTGATGCCCTCCTTCTGCCGAACTAGTTTGAGAGTTACTTCAGGCGGACTTTGTCTTTCTGATTTTCATCTGTTGCCCCTCCAGTTCCTTTCATAGTACCTTCTAAGAAGTGGCTGCTTAATCAGTACTTGGTGAACTGGATCGCTTATAATAAGCTACTCTTGTCTTGGTCAAACCTCCTTTTTTCACACCACTGTGGCACTAATTGAGAAAATTCCAAATGATTGTTTGTTTGTTTTTTTCTACAACAAAAGAGAATGAGGTACAGTGTGTGTTTATCAAAGAGCTGACATTTTAATGGTACCTTTTTAACTATTTCATTTTTGTATGAAACATGAGGAATACAGATTCAAATGTAAGAAATGTCACAAAATGGGAAGTAAGAGTTGAAGAATCAAGTTTCATGAAATCAGTTAAATGCCATAAGGGGGAACTAAGAAAAAAATAGAACAGATCTATGAATTGCTTATTTAAGTCCACATCAGAGTGGTTTTGGTCCCTTCTAGGATTTCTTGGAGCCCTGTAGACTGTTATTCACCATCCACATATGCATATATAAAAATATACCATCTATAAATAGCCACCTGCCTTTTCAGTGAAATTAAAGATGGGAGAGTTAGAAGAGATTTTCCCAGTATAATTACAGGGCTCAAACCTACAGCTGTTATACTAACATATACTACTATTTTCTAACCAGAGAATTTCTAATATCACTATTTTATTTCAATCACATTAAAAAATTCTATTTTCTTTTTTAATGGTAAGATGTTATCCACAGGACATTTTTTTTCTTGCCAAGATTTCTCACATACCTACTTAAAAATGATTGAGTGTTGCATGGGGTTGTTGTGTAGACTAGTTTCGTTTCATAAACTGGAGAAAATGTTCACAAGTGTTTCTGCTCTTTATCTGGGGATTAACACCAAACTCCTGACAATGTTTTTCTTAAACTCTACATATGCCCTTTCACAAACACTCTCCCTCGCATATTTTCTGCTAAGATGCACCTCCTTAAGAAAAATCCCAGAGCTTCTAAAATTCTTAGGTAAGACTTGACTGCATAAGAACACACCACAGTGTGAAATGTATTAAGCTGAACACTTTTATCTTTGCCTACAAAAAAGCAGGTAGCAATTTATTCACATACTGTCTTTGTTCACTCACTAAAGACAATCTTTGAGAGCCCTGAAAGACAAGGCAGCCCTGATGAGAGGAAGGGGACACATTTATAGGGGCAGCCACACAGATCTCCTGGTTAAAGGGTCTAAGTGCCTACAGCAGTTAATTTGCAAGAAAAAAAAAACAAAAACCATTGTGAGCCTTCCACCTACTCTAAAAGCAAACATTCTTAACAGGAGGTATTAGTATGATGTTAAGAGAAGCATGCTTTAACCTAAAAGGTGTCATTTTATGAGCAAAAACTGTATAAGCCTTAAGAGACTTGAAATCGCAATTTTTTTCCTCCTTGATGCCAAAATCTTCACAGGTGAAGATGACCTCACACCCATCATGATGTCCAAAACCCAGGAGGACCGTAAAGAAAAGCTGCTTTGCACAGAGTGTATACATGTAGCTTCCTCCTCCTGTTGAGAACTGTCTGTCACTGATTTTCATTCCATGTGTTTGTAAAACACACCAGCCATGTGTGTGAGCCTGTTAATTAAAACAAAAACAGAACAGTTTCTGTTGTGCTTTAGAACTACAGAAACTTTGAGCCGAAGCAGGGCAAGACAAACAGCAGCACCCAGTCTGCTGTTGGGTCTCCACGGGTGCTAGAGAATAAAGTGAGTGTATTATAAAAAACCAGAAAATGGGCACCTGAATTAAAGGTGAGGCAAGTGAAAAACAATTCTAGTGAGACAGAAATTGGAAGTATTAAAACGCCCTCATCATTTCCCTGAGGGACTATTTAGATATCAAAGTGCCTGGACAGCGAAGGCTTCCCTGTCTAATCTGATTCCAAAGTTAGCCTCTTCTACAAGAGGAAAGAATAGCTTCAGTGGCTTGAGGCCACCCCAGGGTCAGGTGTGGAGGCTATTCCTGCTGGAGCTGCTGAGTCACTGCTACTCAGGGAGCTGCCTAACTTCTGCTTCAGTTTACCTAGAAGGTAGAGCGAAGCCTTCAGCTGAGAACTCCTCCATAAGCAAGAGAAGCATCTGCGGACTTTCCCTACCACCTGAACCTGAAGCATTTAAGTATTGGATTAATTTAAATAAGGTGTATTAGAAAACAAAAACACCAATCAGTTAGGAAAAAAAAGAAAGAAAGAAAAAGAAAAGGCAAAAAGAAAAACTCACTAAATTCTTCCCAAGGAAAACATCACCAGAAAAGCAGAAAATACTAAAAATATCTTCTAGTCCTCTTTGAAATATGAACTCCAACTCCTAAGGGTAGTAAAAACATTGATCAGTACTTCTCTAAAAGAGATGTTTATTCTGTACCTTCAATAAGTCATCCAAAGCAGGATATGAAAAGGCTTAGGGGTTTGTGTGGTGGGGTGGTGTGGAGGGAGGCAGGGAGCAGTGACAACAGAAAAAAATTAAAGGACAGTCAAGGCATTCATTATACTCTGTATTTTAAAAGGCAGGGGAGAAAAAAACCTCAATAGTGTATACCATCCTCTTCCATGGGAAACACACCCAGCAGTGTCTTCTTCTCTATACCTTCTTTCCATAACACAAAGTTCTGTTTTGGCTTAATATTACGGGAATAGTAAACTAAATAAATGTTCACTACTTATTTTTTAAAAATTTATTTGTGATCTGTACATGTGATAAAGTGGGGCTTCATTGTATACCTTTAAAGGCAAAACAAAACAAAAATCCAAAGTAAAAATGTATAAATACAATATATATTTTCTTACAAAAATGGGAGATTTACAAAATATACATACTGCACTTGTCTCTATTTTACAAATTTCACATGCACTTAAGAGATACAGCACAAAAGATGCCAAAACCTGTGTAGTGGGAGTTTTAAAAATCTGACAGATGAGACAATTTTGAAGATTTAAGAAACACAAGATCAATTTTAACTTGAATGTAAAAAGCAGCTCCATTCAACTTAACATTACATAT
The DNA here is from genome assembly GCF_000696425.1 of Galeopterus variegatus. Lineage (NCBI taxonomy): Eukaryota > Metazoa > Chordata > Mammalia > Dermoptera > Cynocephalidae > Galeopterus > Galeopterus variegatus. The sequence continues at coordinate 201,330 of NW_007728474.1, read as the reverse complement.
ATAAAGTAACTTGTGCTCCTGACAGTGCCCTCTATGACTGGTATTTAAAAACTGTTCTGAGAAACAGGATAGTGTTGTAAGATTGGAGGGTAGTGTCGAAGGTGGAGTGAAGGTTAGCTCTCATGATTCTCTGCTTAGCTTTACACCATTATGCAAAAGAATCAGAGTTCTATTACAGAAAAAAAGTACATGATTTAAGATTAATAAATTTAAGTCTTCCAGCACATTTCAAAGAACTCCAGAATCACTTTGAAGTTTACCTTCTCTTAATGACTTTCTTTAAAAATGGGTCCCATGGTTCGAACTTTCCTCTTCATTCACTATCATCTCTGCAGATCACCTCACCAGCAAACCAGAGAGACAGGGTCGGTCAGCATACACATGACGTTTTATAAAAAGATTTATGGAACCAAGGAAACAAAATAAAATTGTTCTTTGCTTTTTAAAAAATTCAACTTTTCTTTATTATGAGGCTGAAGGCATTATGCTTTTCCTTTTATCTTAAAGGATCCAAGTTAGAGAAAAAATATAAAGAAAACCTAGGCTTATAGCAAGAAAAAAAAAATGAAGGGAGAGATTTCCTGAATAATTTAACAGAGACTTTTGGATCATGTGTTCTGAATTAAATGTATTTAAAACAAAAAACAAAATCCTTTGCTTTTCCTTTAGCCAAGTCAGAATGGGGTATGGAAGCACACTGCTGTTCACTTTTCCTTAAAAAGGAATGTTTATCTCAACCAAATTAACATCCAAAGGGAAACCTCAGATTTGCGCTGCTTTGCCTATAAAAGTTGCTGTCTTCACAGTTATGCCTTTCCACAGGGAGACACTTTTGTTTCCTCTTTTGTCCCTTACAACAAAGACAAGGGGGAAAATGCATTCCTGTTTTGAAAAGCAACAAGTCATCACTTCTTTTCAGGGTATTAAACCAAATAAAACACCCTTCTTTCTGCTTTCTGCCTTCCCCAGAAAATGAAAAAGAAGCAGAAATGCCTACTACTCATCTTGGACTCATCTACAAATGTTTTCGTCCTTTCTTCTGCATCCTCACATTAGGATTCTAGCAGGCAGGCCTCCCAAGTCTTCCAAATGCTATTTTACAAGACATGAAAGGAGTAGGAGAGGAAAACAGGCGGAGGGGGCAGGGGAGGAGAGACTGTAATGTCTGACCCTGGAAATTAACCCATCTGGGCTCCAGTTTGGCCCCAGTGAAAAGAGATTATGGTTTGACCACCACTTGACAAGCACACCGCAGGAGGTCCTCCCTCTTCCCAACAAAGCGGCCGCCGCAGACAGAGCTGTACCTTTCCCCAGGCAGGCCTCACAGGAGTGAGGACAGGCCACTAGCCTTGCAGCAGGGGCATCGCTCACAGCCCCACTTCAGCCCCGGAGCCGGGAAGAACTCGCAGCAGTCTCTGCTGATCTCATCTTCTCGATGCGACCAAGCCAGCCCCGTACCTTTCACGATTAACATCATCATCATCATCATCCCGCAAGTCTTTGTCAGAAGTCTTTTCACCCAAATCGCCTTTCTACCCAGGCCTCCTTTCCAAACCATCTCTCACCCCAAAACTGCAAATAATTTCTCACTTTCAGGTCACTTCTCAGTGGAGAGAGAGGAGGTTACAGAAACAAGCCCCCACCCAGTCGTTCTTTACCGCGCCTCTCCCCCTGCAAGGGAGTAGGGGGAGGAAGGATGGGGGGAGGGGCCGGGGCTCATACCGCAGTCTCCCCCTTGCTGCTGTGGCTGAGTCTGTGGTAGAAGCGGCGCCACGACTGCAGGGTCTTGCCCGACCAGATCCAGAAGCCGGTAGTGATGCCCACGATCATGGTCATCAGGTACTTGATCATGAAGACGGTGAAGTCGGGGCTCATGGGCGGGAAGTGGCCGGGTGGGCAGGGGACCGCGTAGCTCTTGCACGTCTGCAGGAGCCAGGTGCGTTCCCAGTGCTCGCGGAAGGCCTGCTCATAGAAGTAGCAGGCCAGCACGATGGTGGCCGGCACCGTGTAGAGCACGCTGAAGACGCCGATGCGCACCATGAGCTTCTCCAGCTTCTCGGTCTTGGTGCCGTCGTGCTTCATGATGGTGCGGATGCGGAAGAGCGACACGAAGCCGGCCAGCAAGAAGGATGTGCCGATGAAGAGGTAGACGAACAGGGGCGCCAGCACGAAGCCCCGCAGCGCGTCCACGCTCGACAGGCCCACGTAGCACACCCCGCTGAGCAGGTCCCCGTCCACCTGGCCCATGGCCAGGATGGTGATGGTCTTGACGGCGGGCACGGCCCACGCGGCCAGGTGGAAGTACTGCGAGTTGGCCTCGATGGCCTCGTGGCCCCACTTCATGCCGGCCGCCAGAAACCAAGTGAGCGACAGAATGACCCACCAGATGGAGCTGGCCATGCCGAAGAAGTAGAGCACCATGAAGAGGATGGTGCAGCCCTCCTTCTTGGTGCCCTGCGCCACCGTGCGGTAGCCGTCGTCCGAGAAACGCTCCACGCACACGGCGCGGTCCTCCAGCAGGAAGCCGGCCACGTGCGCCACGGCCACCATGAAGTAGCAGCCCGACAGGAAGATGATGGGCCGCTCTGGGTAGCTGAAACGCCGCATGTCCACTAGGTAGGTGAGCACCGTGAAGAGCGTCGAGGCGCAGCACAGCACCGACCACACGCCCACCCAGAGGCGGGCGAAGCGCCTCTCCTCCTCCTTAAAGTACATGAGGCCGTTGGCACGGCCCGGCTCGCACGGGGCGCCGCAGTCGCGCTCACCCAGGAAGCGGTAGCCCAGGTAGGGAGGCACCTTGAGCTGGCGGGGGCACGAGAAGGGGAAGGCGGAGCGGCCTCTGCCATCTGCGGCCCCCGGGGGCAGCGCGGTGAAGGGCAGGTCCGGCAGGTAGGGCGCGGTAGGGTAGGCGGTGGGGCCGCCGCCTGGGCCTCCGGAGCCGTCCGACGTGTTCTGGCCCACGCAGATCTCGCCGGCGCCGTGCACCGGGAAGTTCTCGCAGCGCAGCCGCTCCGGCCACTGGAAGCCGAACTTGTTCATGAGCGCCTCGCAGCCCTGGCGGGCGCGCTCGCACAAGGAGCGGCACGGCGGGATGGCCTGATCAAGCACGGTGCACACGGGCGCGTACATGGAGCACAGGAAGAAGCGCAGCTCGGGAGAACATTGCACCTTCACCAGCGGGTAGAACTGATGCACCTCGAGGCCCGCGTCCTCTTGGTTCGTGTGGCCCAGCAGGTTGGGCAGGATGGTTTGGTTGTAGGCGATGTCGGTGCACAGCGGGATGGAGATGGGCTGGCAGAAGCCGTGGTCCGGCACCGAGATGCCCTTCTCGCCGTGGTAAGGCTGCGCACCGGCGCCCGCGGGCAGCGCGCCCAGCACAACCAGCACCAGGGCGCACAGGCCCAGGGGCGAGCGCGACGCAGCCGCGCCTGGGCCCCGCATCGCCGGTCGCGGGTGCAGCGGCACTCTCAGCCGGAGGAGTGCGACGAGGAGGCTGGGAGAGGCTTGGATGCCGGGAGGCGCCGCCGCGCCGGGCGC
>NW_007728474.1:196846-197452 GCF_000696425.1 Galeopterus variegatus | reverse complement strand
GTGGGCGGCGCGGAGCCGAGGGCGCTGCCGCTGGGGTGCCTGCGCCGCGGGGGCGCCTCCGTGCCGCACTGGCGCGGCCGCCGGGGGTCCAAACTCTTCCGCCGAGGCCGGGGGCGCCGAGGAGGGTCGTCTTGCCCTCCCAGCCGAGACGTAACGGTGCGGCTTTCTCTGCGGCGAGGAGCAACAAGCGTCTCCGATTACCCTTCAAAGTTTGGCGAAGTCTCTCGACCCCCAGCGCACAGTCACGCGCACGCCCCCCACGCCAAGTCTGTCCCCAGCCAGGCGAGAACCCCGCGCCGCCGCCTGCTCGTCCGGGCCGCGGCCTCGGCCGTGCTGCTCCGCCTCCTCGCCTCGAGGCTCCGCTCTCCGTCGCCTCCTCCTTCGCCTCCTCCTCCACACCCCGCTCCTTCTTCAGCCCCAAAAGCTTGGCCCCAAGTTTCAGCCAAACGGCTGCGTCGCGTTCTCAGTCCGATCGGCGCCTTGGAACCAAGCACTAGGCGAGGGCTTTTTGGAAATCCAGTTACGCTGCGTCTGAAGCTGCGAGGCCCCTGTGCCCGCGGCCTGGACCCGGCCTCTTCAGTCCCGCGCGTCCCGGCGCCTGCCTCG
>NW_007728474.1:115602-195846 GCF_000696425.1 Galeopterus variegatus | reverse complement strand
GCCGCCGCCGCCGCCCGCCGGGAGGGAGCGCGGAGTAACGCCTCGGAGCCGCGCTGGTCGCCAGAAGAAGCGTCCGGCTCGCAGGGTTCCGGGCCGCCCCGCCCCCTCCCCTCCCCCCATTCACAAACCACTCTGGGGGCGGGTCCCTGCGTCCCCGGGCGGCCCAATAGCGGCTTTTGTTTTCTCTGTAGCCGCCTCCCGATTGGGTGGAAGTCGGAAGGGGCGGGCAAGGGGACGCAGGAGGCGGTGTTTGCAGCGCTCTGGGCGGATTCCTGAGGGGAGGCGCGGGGGACTGGGAGGGAAAAGTTCGGAAAAACTTTTACCCTGCATTCGCTCAGGGGGAAAACGCACCAGAGACGGAATTTGCTTGAAAGATTTGTTCCTCTTCCGGGTACACTAAAACACACATTCCTGAGCAGATGGGCGCATTCACGAAAAGCTTCGCTGGGAAAAGCTGAGAAGAGCGCAGCGCCTCCGCGGAGAGGGACGTGACCCGGAGTCACGTCAGCTCTACCCGGGCTGAGAACACTGGGTTTGACTGGGGGCTTTTGCATAGCTGGATCCTAAATGTGGGGTTCGGCACCGGCCGAGAAGGGGGTGCGCCTTACGGATCGCTTTTCTCTCCTCAGATCCGAAAAGACCACGTGAGGCCACCATTCCCTCTCGCCCCCTCCCCTCTCGCCCCCTCCTCAGTTGTGAAAAGGAGGAGGGGTACTCTCCGAGGAGAAGTCGGAGCCGGGCGGAGGGAGCCGGTTTACGGCGGGAGGAAGCGCAGACCCCTCGGAGGAGAGGGTCCGGAGCGGAGGTCCCAAGCCACCCTGCCCGGGCGCACGGCCCAGAGTCTGGCGGAGCTGGTGTGGCTTTACTGAGGCTTTAAGAAAACCAAGCGTTGGGGGGAATGGTTATAAAAGTAATCTGAGACCGAGTGCCCAGGAACATTCTGAACCCCGTACGATTTACAGTGCGTCTGCGATTGCTGTTGCCTTGGTCCTGCGGCGTGCGGCCTTTCGGGATCACATCTTCGTGGCAGAAGCAATTATCTGATTCTCCATTCGGAATCGGCGTAGAAAAGTTTTAATGCGTATTAGAAACCATGGCATTTGCTAATTACAGGGTTTTCAAAATACAAAGAGGGGCTATCCTTGTTCTCTGGTAGCGTTTTCTGATTGACATGCGTTCTTTTGTTCTCGGTCAGATCTTCGCTCTGCTCCAGGCACTGGGCGCTCGCGCGCGCTCTCCGGTGACTCGCAGCGAGGTTGGAAGTTACCGGGGGGACTCTCCCCTCTCTCTGGGCGTCCAGGAATATCATGATCCCATACAGAAAAGAGGAAAAATCTCTCTCTCTCTTACACACACACACACACACACACACACACACACACACACACGCAGCAATCCTATGCCTTTAAAAAACGTTATTCTTGGACGAGCCCTTCTGCCTGTGTCAGTTCCGAGTGCTGGAAGCTCAGGCATTTCTGATCAGGTTGAATGTTGGCGGAAGTTGCTGCCCTTGCTGCCTCCAGTGTGCAAGAAAAAACTGGTCCTGAAATGTAACACAATTTATTGGGTTCCCTTCCATGGAAGACTTTGGCGTCCTCTATTTTTCTTTTATTTGTGTTCTATCATTGAAGTTTGCTGGTTAATCTTTCGTTCCACTTCACAGTTCTTTGTCGTTTCCCATTCCTGTTAATGGGTCTGGAGGGCTGAATCCTTTGGGCCAAGGTCAGGTGTCAGACTGCTCACACTGTCCATCCGGCCCCTAACAGGAGTCATCATCTTCCTCCTAAGCATCAGTTTCCCCCTCACACCCAAACCATTATTTTTTTCTTTGGGGGTATCTGCCTCAAGGTAATATAAAGGACTATTGATGTTTGCTTTGAAACTGTTTCATTTCTCTCTTGTATTTTTTTAAGGGCTCCCCTTTTTCTTTCTAAATTATTATTCCTATTAGCTAACACCCAAGAGTGTTAGTATTTTGTTGAAAGATGTTTAAAGACAATTCTGTTGCTTTGCTTTCTTTTTTTTTTTTTTCCCCTTTTTTGTCTTTTTTCGTGACCGGCAACGGATCGCAACCCTTAGTGTCGCGCCCATACCGGACCGGGACCGGCAACGGGATCGCAACCCTCGGTGTTGTGCCCGCACCTCGCTCAGCCAGTGAGCGGGAACCGGTCTGTATGTGGGATCTGAACCCTCGGCGGGAGCGCCGCCGTGCGCCCAAGCAGCGCACTGTAGCAGTGCGCCACCGGGCCGGCCCTGCTTTGCTTTCTTATTTACACTGTGTGTGATGGGGGGTTAGATTCCTTTTTTCTCTTAGTGAGCTTCAGGATATTCTGCTTTTCTAAATCAAGTTTTCATGCTTATTCATCAGGCCACTGATCTAAGTCATCTTTGCTTATTGAGGGAGACATACCAAGCGCTGTCATCAAATAAAATGAAAACCGACAGGATAAAATCCTGTCTCAAATGCAACTAAAACCAGTTTAGTTGATGAGTTTCTACTCATATTATAACCCCAGACAGCTCTGATGTTAGGTAATAGGGATAATAATTTAGGGGGGAAAAGCCTTAAAAAAGAATATACAAGGGAGGAATGAAATATTTTAAAAACGATCTGTGTATAAGATGCAGAAAACCCATCCCAGATAGGAAGTGTCACATATGTGAGTCCTCTTGCTCTGTCCCAGGCAGACAAATGCAAAAAGCAGAGAAGCAAAGACATTTTTTTTGAGATTGTTTTGTTTTTAAAGAAAAAAATTTTTTAAAAATAAAAATTATTCTGAAAAATAAGAATTTGCTGTTTGTGAGAGGGGTGCTTGTAGCTTTTCATGCCTTGCATGATATAGAACACTATGATTTCAAGGAGCTAAGTAATAAAAGTAAGTAATAAAAGTAAGTCCACAATGTAATGGGCTGAATAGCCTGTTTTAGGCTCTATGACAAATGTAGTAACATTGGTTTACATTCTGTCCACGATCAATTTAATTTTCTTTTCCAACCAACACCTTCATACCCAACTCCCAAAGCCACTAACTGGTATCTTCTTTGGAGAGTTATGGGTGGAAAATTTTGTAACTGTCTGCTGCAAAACTTCCAATTGTCCCTTCCCTTTAAAATAACAAAGGCCTTTATTTCTTCACATCATAGTCATATGGTCCCACAGAAAAGTGATGCTATTCATTGCCTCCAGTTTTTCAAATGCTACTTATTTTGGCCAAGTCCCAGGTTTACCTAGCTGATTTACATTCTGATGTCAAGCCAGATTTGAAAATGGCCACCTTCGTGGTGCCACAATCCTGTTGTTGTAATGAAATTCCAGCTGTAAGAGTTACTCATGCAAGACCAAAAAGGGCAGCTGTTAGCACATGCTTCCCTTTCTGGCCTCTCTTTTACCAGGAAATTTTGACATTATAACACCAAGGACTTGGAATTTCCATTTGTCGGGTTGCCACTCATTTGTGTTCATTTTTGTTTGTGGTATTGGATAATTCCAAAAGTGGAAACATCCTTATCCCTCAAACACTTTCAAGTGTTTTGAAAGTTAGAGATGTCTAGATTGAAGAAGAGAAGGGCCATGCTCCAATCATGTTTGATGTGGAGGTCCCATCCTGTAGAGATGATTTATGTGGAAGATGCAATCCCTGAATCTGTTTGACCAACATTTCCCTTGTTGATTGAGTTTTATAGTCATCTATCGTTGCATAACAAATCACCTGAAAACTTAGCAGTTTAAAACAACAAGTATTTAGTACCTCAGTTTCTGTATGTTAGGAATCTGGATGTGCTTAGCTGGGCTCTCTGGCTTGGGGTCTCTCACAGGACCATAATCAACAAAGGTGTTGATTGGGGCTGCATTGCCTCAAGCCTCAATTGGAGGACCCATTTTCAACTCAATCACATGGCTGTTGGCAGGCCTCAGGTTCTCATCAGGTGTTGGCCAGAAACATCAGTTCCTTGCCATGAGTGCTTCTCATAAGGCCACTCATAATATAGCACCTTGTTTCCCTCAGAGCAAGGGCTCAGAGAGAGAGAGAGAGAGAGAGAGAGAGAGAAAGTGTGTGTGTGTGAGAGAGAGCACAATTGTGCAAAAGATGGCAATCAAGATGGAAGTCACATTCTTACTGTAATCTAATCTTGGGAGTGACATCGTGTTACTTTTGCCATATTCTTTTCATTAGAAGCAAGTCACTAGTTCTATGCACATTTAAGGGGTAGCAGGGATTACACTAGGCTGTGAAAACCCATTGGAGGGTACAAATCATTGGAAGCTATTTTAGAGGCTGCTTACTACAAGGGTCATTCACTCATTCATCCATTCATTCCCAGAGTATTATAAAGATGAGGCCACAGAGAAAACAACACTTGGTTGGGTCTCTACCCTTGGGGAGTCCAGAGAAAGGGCCACAAATAAAAATAGTGTTGATTGGCTATGATGGCACTTGCATCTGTTAGAGTCAGAGCAAAAGTCTTACTCTGGCTGTTTTTTCAAACACACATCATTGGATATGTGTTAGGAAAAAATGTGGAGGAAATTGATTAATAGAAGACCATCAACAATCCTGGAAAAAACCTCCAAGTGCATATGGTAGGCCATTGTGGGGATAAAATCTGTACTCAAAGGACAGAACATTTGGACCATAGTCTTTAGAAAAAGACTTTGGCTGTCTGGGTTATGAGATAAAAGAACCACTGGTAATTGCTATCCATGTCTTCAGTGCCAGTTTGTATTGTACTGATGTGTAGGAAAGGTTGCAGAAGTGGTTAGTAAATACTGGTTTAGTTCTGCTTTTAACCATTGATTTCTTGTCCTGCCTCAGGCAAGTCATTTAACCTCCCTAACTCCCCCAGGGCGTTGTAAGAATTAATAAGATAATATTTACAAAATGCTTTATGATCCTTGGGTAAAAAATCATCAGGATAGAATCTTGGTTTCGTTTTATGGATGCAAATCATAGAGATAAAATAAAAGGTGAAGTTAGCCGCATGTTTTGTGGCTCTGGCTCTTTGCTAAAGTTGTAATTTTTTACAGTGGTATGCTGGTAAATGTTTAACAACTGACTCTCCAGGGAAAAGGCCCTGATCTGTATGTTTACCAATTTCCATGGTGCAAATACTGCTACCATGGCTGACTTCAAGCCAACATGATGTCACTGAACTTGGAGTTTGGAAAAGATGCACATAATCAACTCCCCAAGCCCATAAGAGCTGGCTCTAGCATGCCACTAGATTTATAGATTTTTTTCTCTTCAGATTATTTTGAGCATCAAAAATAGTTATATTTTAAATATAATGACAACTGTTTATATAGTGTCAGGTGCTTTAAGTACAATATCTCTAATTTCATAACAATCCTGTGAGGTTCAAGGTACAAGTTCCTTTTTATAGTAGCCAAACCTAGACTAAAACATAGATTTGTATAACATTTTCCACTTTATAATGCATTGCTACTTGATTTCTTCACTAAATTTTGTCCTTTATGTGTCTGATCAAAATCCATCCCAAAATTTAGAAAAGCCCAAGGATTTCTAGGGTTGGGCTATCAAACCCAAATTAGTGATGATCCCCTGAACATTAGACCTACGGAGGCTTCAAACCCACTTCAAGTTTCTAATTTTTTCTAATTTCCCAAGGAACAGTTTAATTCCCATTGCCGAAACTGGCACCAGTGGGCATCTAGGTTAGGAGGTGTGGGGGCTCTACTCCTGCCTACTAGGGCAGGTGGGAAACTTGGCAGTTTAACAGGCTCTCCCCATAAGAGACTCTTGACAGGCCAACACAGTCAGCTGAAAGCAAGGAAGAGAAGCTGAAGGAACCAGATTCACAGTAGTGATGAAAGCCCCCAGGGAACCTTCTAGAAGAGTGAAGATGGGAACTAGAGCAGTAGAGCCCACATCTGGCTGGTCATCAGAATTACCTAAGGAGTGAAAAAGAAAGTAGGAAGAAAAAAATTTTCAGAAGCCTGAGCCCCACGTCAGACACGTTGAGTCAGAATCTCTGGTTTGGGACTTGGGGATTTAATTTTTAAAAGCTCACTGGGTGATTCTTCTGAATTAGTCAGGTTTGGGAACTGCTGACCCAGACTTTTACTCCAGAGCAGTGCATTGTGTCCTGGATGCCTTGTAGGATGCCTTTAGTCTCACATGAAGCCCTCGCTCTAGCTGACTACGTTTTGAACTGCAGTATGGAAAATAGCGAGAACCATAAGGGAGTATGGTGTGTGTTGTGTATGTTTGTGGGGTGGCGGAGATGGGGAGGGAGAGAGAGAGAGGTGGTTGGATCAATGTCCCATTGCATGGTGTGATGTTGGGTGTGGGACCTAGTTTATGAGTCTCAGCAAGGTCACAGTGGCTATTCTGAAATGTAACAGCTGCTACTCCCACTGTTCACTTCACTTCCTCAGACTGACGTTGAGGGTTCACTTACGTCCTGTGAACCCTGACCTCAGATGTCTTGCACGAGACCTCTGTCCAACAGGTGAGCCCGGTGGATATGGAATGGCCACCTAATCAGACCCTTTCATTTGGGGGTCTGAGTGTAAAATATGCTGGCAGATGCTGAGAACATTCCACGAGAAGGGAACAAGCAGAAACCGGTGGTGGGGGTGGGGTAGAGAGAGCCATTAGATGGTGGCGACAGGAGCAGTCAGAGGAGAGTCGGGGTAGCAGAAGCCTTTCATAGTGGAAAAATTCGGAAGGAAAAAAGGAAGGAAGGAAGGAAAGAAAGGAGAGAGGAAGGAAGGAAGAAAGGAGAGAAGGAAGGAAGAAAGGAGAGAAGGAACACCTGCTTCAAAAGAAGGCAAAAAGTCCAAGTCACAAGAGCTGTTTCCTGGCTCTTCCTTCCCTTGGTATCCTACTATCCCTGGTGATGAAGCCACCTGACTACTTGTCTGTTACTACCACAGTGCCAGGGCCTGGAAAAGGGTGAAACCACAGGTCTCTTCTGACTTTTTCCTGGGGGGTGGGCCCACAGCTGCGGAAGGCTGAGCACCAGCCTAGGGGAGGTGTCCGTTCAGTCTTGCAGACACCCTCATCTTACTCCATGGCCTGGATAAAGAATTTGAGAATATACTTCCTAGGGCTGCAACTGACATTGAGTTGACTGTGATTGCAATAGTGTTGCAAGGTAGGAATTATCTATAAAGGCTCTTTCTCCTGGGCTATGAGAAATAATTACACTAAAGCTAAGGAGAAGACAAGGTGAAAGTATTTGTTTGTCTCTCTTGGAAAAATACATGAAGTCATTTAACTGTCCTTTCAATTGTACGGAAGCTTGTTCTGAGGTGGATGTGGTGCACTTCTCTCTCCAGAGGGTGAGACAGAGGAAAGCCTTCAGCTGCACCCAGGCATGGGAAGAATCCAGCCACTAACCCCTCGGTCTCTGGCAAGTCAGTTCACCTGTTTCTCCATATGTAAATGAGGAAGCTGGGCTTTGTGATCTGGCCCAGCTCTGATAGCCTCTGGCTCTATCAGAGGGTAGCCAGGCTTCGACTGCACACAGTAGGGACTTTTTTGTGTGCTGTGTGGAAGTGGAGCCAGTTCTTCCCAGTTCCTGATGGCTGGCTGGCTCCCAGCACGCCGTTGAGGCTCGGCAGCTCAGTCTGTGGCCCACTTGTGCTAAGGCCGGGCAAGAGATACCTGTGTTCCCTTAAGGGCCACTTGCCTGTCACTTTTCCTCCCTTTCACATTTCCACTTAGTCCCCTCCCCGCGCCCCCCTACTACCTCCCTATTATTATAAACAGTACTTTAAACTCTAGAGCTAGGCCCTTCTATTAAGGTGCAGACAAAGTAGTTTGAGTCCACTTGATTTAAAACTGTGAATGGGAGAGAACACAAACCTCAAAACATTTGCCTTTTGAAGCCAGAAGAGAGGGGAAAGAGAAACTGTTATGTGATCTCGAATTTGCCTAAAGAATTCCTAAGCCTTTGTTTACCAAGTCGTTCCTCAGAATCTCAGTGAACCTAGGGCCCGTGCTGCCTTGCAGGAGAGGCCACCAAAAGGCCAAAACTGGATGGGATGGGGTGGGGTGGTGGTGGGGGGTGGTATTTGAATTTTGTTTTTTCCTCAATTATCTGGAGCTGCCCTGCAAGAAATTGGTTCTCTTTGCCCTGGGAAATTAACGCTTAATCTCCACAAATGAGGGCAATCAACCCATTTACTAAATAAACACAGATCATTGCTGACGGGCTGCCTCTCATTGTGATTTAATTTGAGAATGTCTTCACCTGAGGGAGGAGCCGAGAAGTGTCTCAGCTACAGCAACCTGGTGGGGAGGCGGTGGATTGGAGAGGTACTTAGGAGAGGGCGGAGGGAGCTAGGTTGAAGCTGAAGAGGGCCTGGAGATTTCTTTTTCATGAGTAAATGAGTCCCTCCCTGGCTTGGGTCTTACCTTCTGAATTTATTTGGGGCCTTCCTTGTATGGTGTTAATTTTGGCTTTGAAAATGTGAAGCTGCTTAGAGCAACTTTTATTAGAAATGCTGGCTATCAGAAGCCTCTGGGATGGGAACAGAGAAGCCCTTTATTTCTTAGCTAACTCTCTCATAATATGTTGAAGAATCTCTCCTTGCTTTTAATTCCCTGCCTCAGTCACCAGTTATGTTGTTTATAAGTAGTCACAGAAGTTTATTCGAATCTGGGGCAGTCGTACTGCCGTGGGGTGCCTAGCAGGAGCTCAACAAATGATTGGGTGAGTGAGCAAGGTACAGCTTAAGTTGAAAAGGGTGCAAGAAAACCAAGTGGCCTTCGTTTATTTAGAAAAAATGTATTAGAGCTACCATGTGTCAAGTACTGTGTCCCTGGGAATATGTGTCCTTGCCATTGGGGATCTTATAGTCAAACAAATGAATCTAGTTTTCTGCAATGATCTTGAGTTTGTCTCAAAATTATAATGGGAGTCTGGCACTGAGCTAGGAGCCAGCCTATCCTGTGATTTAAAAAGGAGGGATTGAGTTGTAGAATGGTTGAAGGATTTATTTTTCAGAAGGGACCTCACAGTCCAGTAATTCCTTCCCTGTATTTTAGAGGTGAGAAAAGCCCAAGGTGGTGGAGTGAATCGTCAAAGGGCTCACAAAAAGAACTGGAGCTAGAATCCACACACTGGGTTCCTGGCCTGAGTTTTATTCAAGAACCTTGCACATAACAGCCCGACTTTATTCTCTGTTCTCCCTGCTCACCTCAAACTGGAAATGGCTGGGTGAGCTCTAGAGAGAAAGGTCAGAGTGACTGGCTTGAGTAAGGGGCTTTCAGGGTGGCTTATGCTCAGGAGACCCAGGGGACAGCTGGCGAGTGTGGCTGCTCTGCTTGTCTGCAGCCTGAGCTAACCCCTCACAGCTGGGCCTTGTTAGGAAGAGGCTGGGGTTGCTGGAACCACTGTTGGGGTCCAGCTCGACCCCAGAGGCAGGGGAGGGACTTGGCTGTTCCTGTTGGCTGTTTGAGCTGATTTGGAGTGGGGCCGTTGGCCTGTTTCTGTGGCTTCCAGCAGATTTGTGAAGAGCTGCTACCAAAACGGAGGAGTTTTGAAAACAGCATAGGAGGCGAGAGAGGAAACATTTAGAGAAGAGATCAACAAAAGAAGTGACAGACTTCTCACGCTAGCAGAAGGGGCTTTGGTTTACCTGTGAAACTTCACTCCTACTCTTCCCCTAGACTTACATTTATAAAGCTAGTCCACAGCTCCAAGAAGATTACCCATTATTTTAAAGCCCTAGTTCCGAGGACCACATTGGTTTTGCTGTGTTTGGCACCTAGAGTTGGTGATGTCCTGACTCAAATTCCAGCTGAACAGTTGAGAGTAAGCTGGCTGGCTGACTCCAGTGCCTGATGTTAGTCATATCACTACTATTTTTATTAACAGCTAACATTTATTGAGTGCTTACCATGGCCAGGCCTTGTGCTAAGCCTTAATCTACACAGCTTGAATTGTTAAGATTAACAATGCCCTTTGAGGTACGACATATTTTATCCATTTTACAGATGGGTAAACCAGGGTTTAGAGAGGCCCAAGGTCACACAGTTAGTAGGTAAAAGAACAGGACTTTGAACTCATTTCTCCTTGTGGGAAGGAAAGAAGCAAAGGGAAGAAATTTAGCTTGCTTCTAACAGCCTGAGCCACCTAAGCACCGAAGTATGTCTGGCCCAGAGAAAGCCCCCAGAGAGCACACAGACAAGGTGAGCTCATGGTTTCTATGGAAGTCTTAGTGAGGATGCATTTCTGTCTACTCCTCTGTAGCCAGCTGTCCAAGAAGTCATCACATGACCAGGATGTTCATGGGGTGCTGGATTCCTGTAAAGTGTATGGGATGCCTCTCTAAGAACCATCTCACGTTTCTCACTCTGCTAGGAGGAGTGATAGAGTAGTTTCTCCATCAACTATTTTGGAAGTTTGTAGTTTTGGTATAGGAGGGACTGTTCTCCCCTTTCTCTGGAGATGCAGTTTGAGAGTCAGGATTGAGAGCTTGGGTTTTGTAGATTTGAATCCTTGCTCAGCAGCTTGTTAGTTATGTGGCTTTGGACAAATGACAGAACTTTTCTGGACCTCAGTTTCCTCATCTGTAAAATGGTGATAACAACAGCATCTGCCTCATAGGATTGTGAAGATCAGATGAGATACCACAATGAACTTAGTACCTAGCATGTTGTAAATACTCAAGGAAGGGTAAATCTTATTGGTAATGGTTTAGAGAGGCAATTTGGTCTCAGAAGGCTGCCAGCATCCTGTATGCCCAGTTGAGAATGAAAATACTGTAGGAATGGCAGGACCAGAGGAAAGTCATGTTTCCATCTGAGTATTTCCAGTGAACAAATAAGCTGAAAAGATGGATATTTGTAAGTTGCTACAGACCACAGGAGCTGTTGAAGAGAAAGCTTTCTTTTCCAAATCTGGATGTTTATACCCCATAGAAAAGATATTTTGGGTATCCCATGTTTATTTTTGCCCATTTCCTTTTTAGGCCTAGGTCTTTCAGAACCAAGAACTGTACTAGGTATAAAGAAAAAAAGTTCTTTTTCATTCTTAGTTAATATGCACACAGATTTTATCAACATGATCACAATCTTCAGAGGAGCTAAGCTTCTGATGGAAAACAGGGAAAAAGTTTAACTCCCAGTGGTACATTTTTCACCAGGTTCAACTTTGCTTTATATAATTGTCCTGCACATTTCATCTGGAATACAAGCCAACTCAAAATGCCCTACAGAACATTTTAGATCTACAGAGCCTATGGAACACGGCCTATTTTTGCAAGTGGAAGGGTTGGAAGCAGTTATCTACTACACAGCAAGCAGCCAGCATCTACATCTAAACTATATTTGTATTTCCAGGAGGCTTTGCACTAGATGGGTGCTTAATAAACATTTGTTGAATAAATAGGTTGTTGTTTTATACCTTTATTTACCCTATACAGTTAAATTTGTTGGTTTAAAATCATTTTCCTCATCATAGTTTCTGAAAAATTAAGAAATTTCTGAGGTCTGTGATTATGTACGTATATAAAATAATTAATTACAGGAGGTGAGCCCAATCTCTCCCCACCACCATAAATGGTCCCTATACCTACCACCATGGCCCCCCTTGAATAAAGTCTGCCTTACCATCTTTAAAAAAACCCTAAAAAACTATTAATTACAAAAATGCTGTTTTATGTTGTAGCAAGTGAAAAATGGTGGCCTCTCTTCTATGATGTGTATAGACCAGTAAGAGCTTTGAGAACCCAAAGGCTTAGAACACCATCTTACTGTTTAAAAAAACACAGATTTTTAAAACATATATATATCTCTCACAATTGCCCAGAAAGTCTAGTGTGTTTTTATCTGCATTTTTTAGATGTAGAAACAGAGACTTAGGCTAAATAACTTGCCCAAATCATAGAGCTAGTAACTATTCGGGCTGGGATTTGAACGCAGGCAGTCTGGCTCCAGAACTGGGGCCACCAGTTGATTACGCTGACAAGTATCAGATGTGTGTGTCCCTGGCCAATGAGCAGAGCTGGCTGGACAGATCTCGCCTCTGCCTGAACTCCAGGAAAAGAGGGCTATCTTTAAAGGTTTCCATTTCATTTTCTCAACAGTTTTAATTGTTAGAAAGTCCTTCATTATACTGAACTGAAATCTGCCTCCCCAAGGCTTCCATTGATCTTCACAGTACAAATTTAATCGCTCTTCCAACAATCACCCCTCAGATATATGTGTCTCCACCACACACACACCACCTCTCCTCACACTGTTTGTGGGAACACTGGAAATAGGCCCTCTTAAGATTCCAGGCCCCCAAAGCCGCCAAGGCCGAGGGGAGATTGGACGATTGGATGGAGCTTATGCAGGAGGTGGAATGTAAATCGGGAACTGCAAATAGCTTCTAGGCAATGTTTAGAATGGTGGACAAGGAATTCCCTAGGAACCAGCTAGGAATGGCTCACCATCCCTGAATTATATACTTCTTTGTAACACAGACCTTGTCATAAGATGTAATTGGTCCTGAAAGTGGTGAGCGCAGCAGAATAGCAATGACTCTGTAGCTGAGTCTGTATTCCAACCTAATGGAGTTCAGTGGGAAAGGGAAACATACACACAAAATTATTGAGAATGAACCCCCCCCCCCCAAACACCAGAATGGGGAGGATGGCAGGCTTGAATGGGGTTGTAAAGCAGGTTCTGCAGCAAGAATGATTATGTGGTGCCGAGTGTAGTGGGTTTGGCAGCAGAACTTTGCTAAGTGCAAGGAGATACATGAATATCCTGGTCTGGACATGAAAGAGAGGTAGAAATGCAGATTTGAAAAATTTCTGTCCTTTCCATCAATTACATTGTAGAAACAGAAATGCTTGGGTATGTGGTGGGGTGGGTATAGCAGTAAAGCTATGACAGCCTGCTCCCCTGGGAGCACTCGATCAAGAGAAATGAAGGAGAAACACCTTTTGGCAGAGATTTTTAGCTGTTCTCATCAGCTCCGCCCACCCACTTTGGCTGGCACCTGATGGATGGATATATCCTTGTATAACCGCATGGCTGAATAGCTCCAAAAGGTCAGCAATAGTGTGATGGCCCCTCAGAGCTCAGCAGAACCCAGATCCTGACCAGAATCATGGATCCTTTGGAGACGGCCACCAAAAGAGATACCTTCATTGTGTCCAAATGTATGTGTTCATCCAAAACCATGTGTGCCAGGACCTGTGCTTGGCCCAACAGATACAGTAGTAAACGAGACCAGCACGGTCTCTGCATCACGCCATTCAAACTTACTGGGCCCCTACCGTGTGCAAGCTCTGTGCTAGACTGACTTTGTGTACAGGCTCCTAATGTCCCAACCTTTTAGGAAGGAGATGTGGGAGGCAAACATCTGTGCTGTTGGAATAGAGTTTTGTTGGCTAGACAATGGGGACTGCCCATGCTGGGTGTGTTCTTGGAGATGTGAAGTGTGCAGTCATGGATGGCTCCTCAGAGGAATACTGACGGGACTCCCCACCTCCGTCCCTGTCAGGCAAATTCCCCTTTGTCTAAATCTGGATATTGTTCTCTCCAGTGGAGCGGAGGATAAGTCTAGCAATGTCAGCGCGCCCTGGAATCTCAGGCCCAGCCTTTGCGCAGACAGGCATTCCTCATCCTCAGTCTCTCAGCATCTCCCAGCGATTAGCATAACATGACACCAGGCCCATCAAGATAAGGATCCTAATGGCCACAATGGCTTCCCTTTCTTCCCCCAGCCCTTCTTTATTGCTCTGCACATTAAGCTCACTTCCAGCAGGGAAGAGTTTAGAAGCATGAGGC
This sequence comes from Galeopterus variegatus, assembly GCF_000696425.1. NCBI lineage: Eukaryota > Metazoa > Chordata > Mammalia > Dermoptera > Cynocephalidae > Galeopterus > Galeopterus variegatus. The sequence continues at coordinate 182,089 of NW_007728474.1, read as the reverse complement.
TAGGAGCCCGTTCTGCAGGCAGCTCCCCGCAAGGCTTGTGCGAGGGCTCCAGGGACGGAGATGCATTTCCCTTTAATAAGCTTCTCACACTACATTAAAGATAAAAGGGGAAGGGAAATATTTATATTCTGACAAAGCAGCTCTTCCCTTCAGGCTCTTGTTTTATTTATTAACTTGCTCTGTCCCTCTCTCAGTCTTTTTCTCTCTCTTTCAGGGGCTAGGCATTTCCTCCGCTTCTCCCCTTTAGTCATTAATTTTGCGGGTGTGACAGTGACGGGGGACTTTAGAATCGTTGTCAAAGAGATGGGATTTGTAGGTTGGTGCCTTTCCCAAGTGACACAAGCAGCTGTTCCTCCACCCTCCCAGGAGATGCTTCCCATTACCCCCCTTACTACAGAGCACTTGGACGGCAGGGTGGGTCACGCTGGTTAAGTTATGCCATTAGAATGAAGCCATGTCGGTCCAGCAGATTGTTCCGCGATATGGTGACCTGGCTGCGTGACCGCGTCTGCCCGGGACTTCTTTGACCTCTTGTTTCATGGCACATTTTCTTCTCTCGCAGAGGTGATCCCTTAAGGATGTTTACTTCCTCCAGCTAATCTGCCCAGAGCCAATAAAACACAGGTAATGCTATTTTTGATCGGACTCCTCCCTTTGCAATGAGTATCATTAAAGTGTCAGATCTTCTATTGTTCCAAATCCCGTGCTAGGTGTTGAGAAGTTAATTCTCTGAACTGTCCTCGCCCCTCCGCCTAGGCGCCGGCCTCGATTAGAGCGGGGGCGGGATGGTTTAGGCTCTGCTCTGCTGGCCTGGGTAATACTGCGGACTATTCATCTTGTTTTCCAGGAGAAGGCTTTTTTTTTTTTTTTTTTTGGTAATGACTTTTTTTTTAAGTGACACGTGATCATCGATTAAAAATTTAGTACAAGGAAAGCAACAAATGACCTACCAGCCATTTGTGGAGAAGCAATATGGGTGATGGTTAAGAGTACAGAGGCTGGAGCCCGAATCCCTGGGTTTGACTCTTAGTTCTTCCATTTTCTGTCTGTGTAGCCGTAGGAAACACCATGCCTTAGTTTCTTTACCTGTAAAATGGGGATGATGATAATATCTACACTTTAGGAATCTCATGAGGATTAAAACTGTGGATGCATGTAAAGTACTTAAGATAGTCCTTGACACATATTGACCTCATAATAAGACTCGTTACTATTATCATCCCAAAATAATTAATAAATAACATTGTTATATGCATTCCATTGTAATATATGTAGTTATATAAAGTATCTTCACAAAATTCATAGAAAGGTTCTTATTATCTTTTCATCCTATTTTTCCACAAACTTTATGAAGTACCCTCGTGTGTGTGTGTGTGTGTGTGTGTGTGACTGTGACTCTGTGTGTGTGTGTGTGACTGTGTCTCTGTGTGTGTGTGTGTGACTGTGACTCTGTGTGTGTGTGTGTGTGTGTGTGTGTGTGGTGAAGTCTGGAATCTATATACAGAGAGAAGACAGAAGTAATTTTATACTAACATGATCATATTATTTATGCCTTTAAAAATATTAAAAGCATGGGCCGGCCCCGTGGCGCACTCGGGAGCGCAGCGGTGCTCCCACCGCGGGTTCGGATCCTATATAAGGATGGCCGGTGCGCTCACCGGTTGAGCGCAGTGCGGGCAACGCCACACCAAGGGTTGCGATCCCCTTGCCGGTCACGAAAAAGGACAAAAAAAAAAAAAAATATCTATATATATATATATATATAGCATTAGGTTTGATTTTACCTGAGCTGAACGTACAGAAGAAAGAAACTCAGGTGATTTTAATAAACTTCATATACTACTTCCTGAATGACAAGACATATTAGTTCCTAAAAGATCATTCCAAAGTTAGGAAAAAATAATAAATGATGAAAATCTATTGAAACGGGGCCGGCCTGGTGGCGCACTGCTACAGTGCGCCGCTTGGGAAGCGTGGCGGCGCTCCCGCCGAGGGTTCGGATCCCACATACAGACCGGTTCCCGCTCACTGGCTGAGCGAGGTGCAGGGAGCAACACCGAGGGTTGCGATCCCGTTGCCGGTCCCGGGCCGGTACGGGCACGACACTGAGGGTTGCGATCCGTTGCCGGTCATGAAAAAAGACAAAAAGGAAAAAAAAAAATCTATTGAAAGGTAGCGGGGGTGCAGGTGGGGGTTGACCGGCTTCCTGCCTGGTGATAAGATGATTTACTGCTCTTGAGCTTCTTCCTGTCTCCCAATCTTTGATGCTTTTATGATTTTTAATTTGTTTGGGTTTATAGCATTTACATTCTGATTTGCATCCATTTATTTCTCCAGAGGTTTAGTCCTCATTCTATATTTAATTGAACTCAGTGTTTACTGCTAGTCCTTTTATCAAGATTTTCACATTACCAATTCTCTAATTTGGTCAGTTTCTTGACTGGTTGTATTTCACTGTCATGTATTTTTTTGCTCCCTCTTTTCCCTCTGGCAGGACTCATTGGTACTATCTATTTTCTCTGAACCCTTTCATATTTGAGAATGTCTGACTGTGACCCCTCTGTACGCGAGTGACTGCTGACTGTAATGTTCTTGGGTTGCCTTTTCTTTCGCTCAGAACCCTGTAGGCGTTCTTCCATTACCTTCTGGCATTGACTGTTGCTATTTAGAAGGATGAAGCCAGGCTTATAGTTTTCCCCTTGACTGGCCCTATGTTTCTTCTGAATACTTGAAGAATTCTTTATTCTTGTAGCTTTGTTGATGATTCTATATCAAATTTTCCTGCTTTAGAGTGGGAACTTTTAATCTGCAGTTTCAAGTGCTCTTTGAGTTTGCAGAAATTTTTCTGTATTATGTCCTCAAATATTTTTTCTGTTCTGTTTTTTGGGTTGAAGAGGAGACTTCTCTATCAGATATGGAGACCAATATATCTTCTATTTCTATTATTTTCTTTACAGTTGCTTTAATCCTTGCCATTTCCCCCCTCTGTTTTAACTTTTATTACCTCAAATATTTCCCTGCTGTGTTTGTTTCATGTATTAAGCTGTTCTTTTCTGTGCCTCCCCCCCCACCACCATGATTTTTATTTTATATATTTATTTAGGTGGCTGGCCAGTTCTGGGATCCGAACCTGTGATGTTGGTGTTACAAAGATGTGCTCTAACCAACTGAGTTAACTGACCTGCCCATTCATTCTTAATTGTTTCTTTAGCTGCCTGATCTCTCCTTTTATCTCATTCTATTGATAGGTTTTTTTTTTTCAACTATGAGCTTACCGTGTGTTTGTCCCTGAGGGTTACCAAAGAGGCAGAGGGAATTCCCACCTCTGACACGGATAGCACAGCTTGGGAAGAGAGAACAAACAGAAGAAAAGTTAAATGCCAATCAAAACTCTCTAGAAGCTCCAATGAGTAATCTAGATGTTAGATGCTGTGAGTGTTCAGCAGAAGGAACAGTAGTTATGAAGAGTCGGTGGTTGGGATGTTCTAAGACCTGGGATAGAGGGATGAGCAACATTTTGGGGAGTCCTCCTGCCTGTGGAGGACTGGGCAGGAGAGGGCAGATGGTGGACAGTGGGAATCACAGTGTGGTGGGAGCCACATTAGGGAGGGTTCGGTTAGCACAGTGTTTGGGTCCCCAGGCTTTAGAGTCACACCACCTGGGTTCAAGTCTTCTATACAACTTGCTAGCTATGTGACCTTGAGCTAGGTACTTGATCTCTCTGAGCCTTGCTTTCCTCATATGTAACACAGGAATAAGCCATTTCATGGCATTGTTAATGAAGATTAAAGGACAATCCATCTAAAGGTCAAGGCAATTAGCACCTTGTAATAAGTGCTCAGTAAATGGTGGCTATTATCACGGGAGCCTTTGAGTTTCTAATTAGATTGTGAGGTCCTTGGGGGAAGGGATTCTCTCTTATTCCTCATTGTATGCCTCACTTATAGTAGATGATCAATAAATGTATGAATGACTTTATTGTATCAATTAGGTAGTATTTCACTGCAAGTAGCAGAAACCCTAACTCAAACAGGCTTAAACCAGGAATGGGTGGACTACTGCCTATAGGTCAAATCCAGCCTGCTGCCTATTTTTGTAAACAATCCATGAACTAAGAATGGCTTTTACACTTTTAAATGCTCTAAAAAAATGAAAAGAAAAATATTTTGAAAAATCTGAAAATTATATGAAATTAAAATTTCAGTGTGTATAATTAAGGTTTTATTGGAACATAACCACACTCATTTATTTCTGTATGGGCTATGTGGCAGGTGTTGACAAACTTTTTTTGTAAAGGGCCAGACAGTAAATATTTTTGTCTTCTGTTACAGCTACTCAACTCTACCATTGTAGCATAAAGCAGCCATAGGCAATAACCTTAGAAGAGAAGATCTAAAGACAAGAAATAGAGTGAAAAAGTGGAAGGACTCCTAGACAGGAAGCCAGGTCTCCTGAGTTCTAGACAACTTTTACCAACCAATGTTAGGATTTTGGTAAAGTCGCTTTGTTTCTCTGGGTCAGATTGTCTGGGAAACAAAAGTGTTGCTTTTAAAGAATTCTTTTAGCTCTAAAATTTCTATTTTTCTATTTTGGTATTTCAGTTTAATAAACTGTATCTTTTCTGGGAGACATTTGTAGCAGTTAGACTACTTCAATTGTAAGCAACAGAAGCCAACTCTAGTTAATTTAAGCAAAAAGATATTTATTGTAAAGCTATGCAGGTAGGTCACAGAAATAAAGGGAAAACAGAAAATACAGGCTTAGAGAGGACAGAATCCAGAGCAGATCCTGGGGTTCGGCAGCAGGAACCAATGGATGATCTCTTCAGGATGCTGCAATCTCAGTTGACCTCTGACCATTCTCAAGAACATTCAAGATTGAAATTGTATTCAATAGGGAGTAATAGTTCCCCAAGGCCAAATGAGGCGTTATTACTAGAAAAAGAGAGAATGGATGCTCAGCAGGCAAAAATGACAGATGTCCATGACAATGAAGGGCACAGTTGTTTAAGTGCTTGGCATTATAGCACCAGGAGCCAACACTGATTCTTGAGTCACTTACTCATTCTCTCAGCAAATACTTACTGAATTTGTGAATGGCACTTTGGGGGACACTAAAGAAATATAATAATGACCTGTAAGGCTGGTGAGAAAGTGCTTGGAATTTATTCAAGAAGACCTGGGAATAGAATTGTATTGCCTTTTAATGTGAATCATTAAAATATATCCCGGCATATGCAACTGCAGCTTGTTATAGGAGAGATGTTAAGTAATTCTCTAATTATATGTATTACACTGTAGGCAGAGGATCCTGAGACAAGTGACTTATCTCACATGTCAAGGGGCAGAGCTAAAAGCAGGACTTGACTTCCTGACTTGAATAACTGTTCTGAACCAGCTGCCTAGCAACCGTGGCCCCAGTTCAGGAGCAGCTACCATGGGAAGAGCCTCAGCGCCTGGCTGCCCCACTCAACCATGAACTTCTCAAGGGCAGGAACTGGATCCTGTTCTTCTCTTTCCCCTGGGGCCTCATATGGCACTGGACACAAAGAAGATGGATATTCAGTAAGGAGTCTGCTTTCCAGCTTGCATCAATGAAGCTGAGCCTGTCTTGAAGAGTATTTGAAAACATCCCCAGCTGCTGCCAGCATAGTGTGGTCTGGAGGCATAGGAAGGACTTATATCAGAGTGGAGGAATTTCAGAGACTTTTTCTAACAGGAGATTGAGCTGTAAGCTCCGTGGTAGTCACCTTAGGCGACTTACCCATCTTGACGTGTATGTTCTGACTTCTGGCAAATAATGAAAAATTATGACCTCAGAAAGCATACCAGTGAGTGTAATTGTCTCCACCTCTCTTCTTTACTATGGGATAAAGCTTGCCTGTGCTTCGAAATTTGCTCGGAAGGAAATGTTTATAGAAATTTGTCTTCAATCAAGTACTTGTGCTTTTGTGTGCTCTGTTTAAGAAAACTTACCAGTTCGCTTGACTTCCCTTTGAAGGCTGATGCTCAGGCCTTTACTCAGCTGTCTCTGATTCCACAGTGGCCCTAGACTCAGCAGGGTCACCCCTCCAGGGCCAGAGCATGCAGGGGTAGCCCCACAGCTGGATCCTCGAAGGATGGAGCTCGGAGGCCATGAAATCGTTTATTAAGTAAAATTGCCTCTTCTTTTTCTTGTTATTTATCTTTACCTGAAAAAGGGGATTTCATATTACTAAATTTTCCCCTGCAGAGGCAATTAGTCTGCTCACTAGGCCTAGATTTGTAGGACAACAGGGACGTCCAGCTTGAGTTTCACAACAATCTAGAGTGTCTCCAATTATCTGAAAGTGCGTTGAGAAATCCTCAAAATTAAATTAACCTCAGTTCACTTTGGCTTAATAAATCAACATCACTCCACACTTAAGGAGCAGAAGAGAAAATGTTGGGAAATCAAAGACTTTATAGATTGTCATATCTCCAAAAAGATTGGGTCCTTTGGAGATTATTTTGGGCTGGTTCATCACCTCTTTTCTTATCTCTATGGCAGGAATATGGTGTTGACTTGTTTAGAGAGAGATTTTTTTTTCTTTTGTTTCTCAGCATGAACCAGCCCTCTACACTTATGCCAGAGTCCTTGTCTCATTGTGTCATGTAACTATGGTCATTTCAATTTCCCTGCTTTGCCTTCACCCCACATCAATTGCCATGTTGTGTTGATCCCCCAGCTTTGTGTGTGACAGTGAACCTGAGGTATTTATTAATAAGGCTCAGTGTGGGTTGGCTTCTACCACGCCAGTTTTCCTGGCAACTCCAGTGGGCAGTAAAGATCTTGCCATTTACTTAGAACAACTTTCTCATGGGCCACCCTAAACTATACCTCCCTTATTATCCAAGAGATTGTCTGGAAAGCCCAGCTCCTCTTTCAATTGAACCTCATTTTCTTCTTTGTAGCCACCAAGATTTAGAATTACACAAATTTAGAACAATGTTGAAGGATGTTGCAAGAAATGTCCAGACAGAAGGGTGGCAACAATATTAACAGTCATCGGGGTCCCTGTTGGGGCCATCTGAATGCAATTCACACCACACCGGCCCTCCGGGAGGCCACCATTTGGTTTGCTCTGTGGGTTTAGCCTGAGTTACCACAGGACCATGTACTTCTTTCGACAGTTCCTGTCTTTTCTTTCACTTTTCTCCCTTTCTCTCTTAAAAAAGTTTCCAAACTTTTTAATGTCAAGCCCATTTAGACAGTGATTCAAATACCAGAGCAGCATCCAAAGATTGTTTAAAGTTTCCATTCCATCAAGTGACTTTGAGTGAAGAGCAGACTTTGAGGCAGGACACACCCAAGGTTGTGGGTGGAATCTGCAGCCAGATCAGGGGTTGATCAACTCTTCAGCTGAGTGCTTTGGAAGGGGGGTTGAGACACAGGACTGTGGATTCCTCAGGGTGAAAGATGTCTGAATGAGTAGAAGGAGAAATGAGTAGCAATAGAAAGGACATATTTGCAGCTGACTTCAGCCCTTTCCCAGAAGCTGGACCCCCTGACACTCCACTGCCTGATAACTAACATTCTGTGCAATGGGATCTCTGTTTAGGCTTTTTCCTTTAGGAAGGTTGTGGGGAAGGTTGGAGAAAAAAAATTTTGGCAGGTATGAACCTACAGATGAGGGAGCTTCTATTCTTTGTGTACTATTTTGTTGATCAAATAAAAACCTTTGCCAGAGCCTGATTCCAGTTTATCTTTGTTACATCAGAGGACAATAAGCTGCTAGGTTATGAGAGAAGGAAAACAAAACCAAAAAAACAAAACTCGTTCCAAAGTTTATCAATGACTATGTTTCTTTATTTCCTTTGGTTCCACCTGCATTGGTGACCACTTAATATCCCTGTGAAAACTTGTTACTGTAGTGTCCAGAGCTGTGCTGGTAGCCAGGCCAGTGATATTATTAAAACTCACCCAAGGGCTGCAGACAATTAAAATAATGTGTGGCTCCACAAACTGGCATGAATAGCTTGGGTGATACCAAAGAGGAAAGGAGAATTTTAAGCCTCTCCAGAAAATTAGCTTTAATGAGGATGCTCTTTGCTTCTCCTGACATTCTTTTGGGTTCTAAAATAAACCTACCAAGAGCTGTTGATGTAATCCCTATGACAACACTGTCTCCAGGCAGGATGGCCCTCTGTCTAAAAGTCATGTTCCTGTATGTTCACCCTTGTTTCTCTTGAACTGAAGAGGTCAGCTTGAATGAAGTATTGCATGTCACCCTTGCAATCTCCATTCGATTCTATAAGGAGAGAGGGAAGGATTAGAACTTTCTTGTGAGAAAGTTCGGTGCTTGCGTCACAGATCTCTCCTCCTGATCATGGGATGGTATGTTTTGCAGCCTCTTGGGGAGCCTGCTTAAACAGGTCTCATCCCGAGTTTGAATCAAACATGAGTTGAGGTTGGGGAAGAGGGAGCTGTTTGACGGACCACCTGTTTGCAAAGTAGTGCAACCTTAAAAGAGAGTAAAAAGATTTTTTCGGATAGTGCTAGCTCAAGCAAAGTAACATCTTAAGGGGGTAAAATATAACTGAATTAGAAACAGGTGGATTAGCTTTTTAAAAAAATATCCTTTGTTAAAACAAGTAGGGGAAATACTTGCTGTGATGCATTTCAGATTTGGTGCTACTGAGACTGGGGACAGGGAGGCAATTCACTGAATCTAGCATGTATGTATAGCTAATGTTTGATGTTATGGCTCATGTCTGTATAATATATACATACTATAAATGTTACAGATAAAAGTGTTCCACTGGCTAACATAGCCCAGTGATCAGCAAATAAATAAACTCTGTGTTTACACTTCTGTTTTTAAATCATTAGCTATGCTGAAAAACTACCACTACCACTATCACCATCCATGACGACAAAATATCCAACTTTATCAATTGTTCTAGAAACAGAAATCGAGAAACACATCTCTGTCTTATCTTGCTTTTCAAATTTATATCATTTGACATGCTCACAGTTCCTAGCAAGTAAAGTAAAGATTAGTCTGGAAAAGGGCAGATCAAGATTTGCCTACTCTACAAAAACGTGGCTCTTTCTCAAGTTATATCTGTGTATGCATATGTATGTCTGTATGTATAATCTTGTTCTCATGTCTCTAAAATGCTCCACTAAGTGGTCAGCAATTTCCCCCTGTAATTTCAGCACACGGCCTTGCACACAGCAGATGTACCTTACTGGATGCACTGTACTGAGCATCTACCACACATGGTAGGGCGAATGGCCTTGTGATGAAGATTATCCTCGGAAAACCCCCCCTCCATGGCTTACAAAGCAGGGTATAGGGACTCCTTTACTAGGTCCAACACAGCTAGATTCTTCTCTAACAATGGATCAGATTGCTGTTTTTGGTTGGGAATTGGGAATCGGATGAATCAGTCGGCCTTTATTTAGAGGCCCTGATGTACCCTAAACACTTCGCTTTCAAACTCTAGCTCCACATTCAGCCCTCACCTCTGAGAGGTACAAGGGACATAACACCAGCTGAGCTGACAGCAGGCCTGTGTCATTTTGCTAACTCTGGGGCCTCAGTCAGTGAGTGATGGGTGATTGGAATGGCCACTATTGAAAGTGTCATTTTTTTTCTTTTTGATGGGAGAGAGAAATGCCAAGTGCACATAGTTGAGTTTATATCATATGATGTTATGATGCTACAGTAAATATTTACTGAAATAATAAATGTTTGAGATGATATTTAGTTCTGTTGCTCTATTGACTCGTGTGAATATAAACTATTTTCCCCCACTGATTTAAATGTCTTTAAGTAAAAGCAAGGCATATGAAAAAGGCTAAAAGAAGAAAATTACCAATCACTTTAAAAAAGAAAAGAAAAAAGTCAGACTACTTAGACAGAGGCCTGGTCATAAATATCCTAGATTTCTTAAGGGTACAATATATAGCAACACTGGCAATTTTAATACCGTCACTAATCATTCGGAATACTCTGACATCCTTTCACTGTAATATTTGTGTATTTAGTGGAAACTAAAAAAAGAAGCCATGTCACTAGCCAACAAAAGTCATTTCATAGTTATGATGTAATTGTAAGGTAATATTTCAGAGTTGTCAAGATCAAAGACTTGAAATACAACTTACAAAAAAAAAGTTCAGGAGAGACCCCTCCAAACAACCTTTAAAGGGACCTTAACCAACAGCATCTTGTCTTCTGTTTTCCTTAGGTTTCTGGAAACAAAATCATACAAAAGATTCATTCTCTAGAGGCACATAAATTAAAAGTAAAGAGTAAAAAATAAATAATCCTAGATGAAATTTCTCCCTGTGATTTAAACAGTGGGAAACAGATGTACTCAATGCATTGGCAATAAAAATAAGAAAACTGTACTCAAATCATGAATTGGACCCCACACCAAAATCTGAAAATGGATGTCATGAAAAAAACTACTTTATAGTTATCGTGTTGACTGAAGGGCATTTTTTTTATGCGTAGGGCGTATTTGTCTAGTTTATCTTCCTGGGCCCCATAATCCAAAACTAGAGTTTGTCTTTAAAAATTAAAATTCTTTCTGTACAATAAAAGCCAAATTAACATATAAGTTTTCCTATATTTTTGTTTGTTGACCACTGTAAGCTAGTTCTAAGCCACTGATTTGGTCTGAATGGGCTGATGTCTGGGTAGCTTCAGAAAGTTCTGTATTTTCTTCTGCTTGTCTAAGGTGATGAAGAAAAGGAGATGCCAAGCTTTTATTCTCCCCTGTAGTACCCTCTGACTTCCTCAAGCTAAAAAAAAGGAAAACAAACAATACTTGTTTGCATATAAAGCATTTTTAGATAATTATTATTTATTTTTATCATGAACTGCCAACCCTCTAAAAGAAGAAATAAAGAAAAAGAAGTGTTTGTGGTGCTTCCCTTCCTTTGGTAACTCACAGTAGGATTCCAACCCAGCATTTTCCTTTGAGCTTCTTGACAGATTTGGCAGAGAATACCTTAATTATTTTTTGAAGAAGACCAAGCCGCAGTAGAAGAATCAACTAAACGTCATATGTAAGTAAAATAACAACTCAATTAGATTTTTCCTCCAGAAAGATAGAACCTTTGCTTTTGTCACTGAAAAATGCTACCTCCAGTAAAAAATTCAAATTGGTACAATGTGATATTCTCCCACTTGATAGTTAGATATGCTACTTCCCAGGAGGGATGTTCTTCCAAGGTTTTCTCCATATTACTTGTCCACAAAAGGCTACCCTTCCTCACAAAGCACAAAGATGTTAATAACAACAGTCATAGCAATAGTAATAACAATATATAACCACCAAACAATAGCAATTACCATTTAAGAGGGTCTATGGCTATGTGTCAGGCAACAAAACTGGCAATTTGTGCATAGTTAAGTGTGCTAATTTTTGCAGTACTTTTTTAAAGAAGGGTTTATTATCACCATTTTACAAATGAGGAAACTGAGCTCAGAGATATTAAGTAGCTTAATGTGTCATTGAAAATAAGTAGTAGAGCTGCAATTTGAACTGATGTCTGACTTTACCTGCACTCTTTTGTGATCTCCTTTTCTAATACTCTAGCCAACTGTTATGGCTATTTCTTTAGGAGAGCCAAGTAAATGGGGAGAGAGCATCTGGGAATTTTTTCAGGAAGGATGGAGAATAAATGACTTGCACTGTCCTGGACACTCCTTGACTAAACATTGAAGACCAGCCTAATTTTCTATTGTATTCCCAATGTTAGACACCTAGGAAATCAATAAATGTAGGTGAATGAAGATGATAGATGCTCATTAAATCTGTTCTGAATTGAATTGAATTTTAAAACCACTGCCATGCCAATGGTCAGGGTGCCATATAGGAAGGGTATAAGAAATGACAAACTGGTTGGTTGAAAGGGGGCAGAGTCCCACTGCTGCTGTTCCCATGTCCCTGCAAAGCAATTCTTCCTGCTCCTCACTGAAGCTGCTACCATTCCTGCCACCCAGTCTGGGTGCCACCAGCTCCACCTCACCCAGATCCAGTTGTTCCTGCGTTTACCAGGTAGGAGGAAAGAGGAAAAAGTTGAGTGAGTGCAGCCCCATGCACCTGCAGGTGGGAACTACACAGTAGCCCACGTGACTGCCTTGATGACTGCCTTGACCCAGAGAGGGACATGCATGGAACCACTGGTGAGCATAGAAACTCAGGATAGCCACATACAGTATGGAAAAAAATACTCAGCCACCACCAACCGATTTCCCAATGAGGAGAAGCAAGGATCCAGGAGGAGCATCAGCCTACAGTAAAGAGGAAAGAGAACCCCACCCAAGGTCACCCACTTAAGCTGAGGAACTTCAGTATATCCTAAAACACCTGTCAGGGACATGGGACACTAGCCAAGGTGCCAGCAAGTCCATCCAGGAACATCCACCTCAGCCAAAGGCACCTAGGCACATCTCTCAAGAACTCAAGATCTTGCCCACATTCTTGATGACTCATCACAGTGTCACTCACTTCACCAAGGAGCCACGGAGTGCCCCAATGCCTAGGCCATGGAAGCACTCACAGACAACTCTGACTTTGAATATGGTTGAAGTAACCACATGGAGACTACACTGCCATGTCTACCCAGAAATAGTACTAAAACACCCTACCCAATGGTTAATATAAAACACATCTACAGAAGGCAATCTCTCTCCTCAAAAGGCACTCCAGAGTAATAGAAGGAGCAATTGCTCCACCAGATGACCAGACATCAGTGTAGGGATACTAGAAATATGAAAAAACAAGAAAATATAACACCCTCAAAGGAATACAATAATTCTCAAGTACCAGACTTCAACAGCAGGAAAACTTTGAAATGTCTGAAAAGGAATTAAGAGCAACAATCTTAAGGAAACTCAATGAGATAGAAGAAGACTCAGATAGATGTCACAATGAAATGAGAAAAACAATCCAGGATATGAAGGAGGAAATTTACAAAGAGATAGATGGCTTAAAAAAGGAATGTAGCAAAATTCCTGGAACTGAAGGATTCATTCAATGAAATAAAAAATACAACCAAGAGCTTAAGCAGTAGGCTACAGCAAGCAGAAGAAAGGATTTCTGATATTGAAGACAGTCATTTTGAAATAGCCCAGGAAGACAAAAAAATAAAGAAAAAGAATTTTAAAAAATGGAGAAAAATCTAAGAAAGTTACCAGACAAACTTAAGAACACAAACATCCAAATTATGGGTGTTGCAGAAGGGGAGGAGAGAGGAAAAGGTGTTGAAAACATATTCAACAACCTAATGTTACACCTCAAGGAACTAGAAAAATAAGAACAATCCAATCCCCAAATTAGTAGATGGGAAGAAATCATTAAGATTAGAGCAGAACTAAATGAAATAGAGATCAAAAAAGATACAAAAGATCAACAAAACAAAAAAATTGTTTTTTTTAGAAGATAAACAAAATAGACAAACCATTAGCTAGACTAACTAAAAAAACAAGAGAGAAGACCCAAATAACAAAAATCAGAAATAAAAAAGGAGACATTATAATGATACCATGGAAATACAAAGAATCATTAGAGACTATTATGAACAACTGTATGCCAACAAATTTGAAAACCTAGAGGAAATGGATAAATTTCTGGGCACATACGAACTGCCAAGACTGAACCAAGAAGAAATAGAAAACCTGAACAGATCAATAATGACCAATGAGATTGAAGCATTAATCAGCAGTCTTCTAACAAAGAAAAGCCCAGGACTGGATGCCTTCACTTCTAAATTCTACCAAACCTTGAAAGAGGAATCAATAACAATCCTTTTCAAACTATTCCAAAAAATTGAAACATTCTCCCAAACTCATTCTATGAAGCCAGCATCACCCTGATACCAACATCAAAGATACAATGAAAAAAGAAAACTACAGGCCAATTTCCTTGATGAACATAGATGCAAAAATCCTCAACAAAATGTAGCAGCATATCAAAAAGATTATACATCATGATGAAGAGGGATTCATTGCAGGGATGCAAGGATGATTCAAAATACACAAATTGATAAATCTGATACACCACATCAACAAAATCAGGGACAAAAACAATATGATTATCTCAGATGCAGAGAAAGCATCTGACAAAATTCAACATCCCTTCATGATAAAGATGCTCAACAAATTAGGTATATAAGGAAAATGTCTGAGTACAATAAAAGCTATATATGACAAAACCATTGCCTGAATGGGGAAAAGCTGAGAGATTTTCTTTAAGAACAGGAACAAGACAAAGATGCTCACTCTCACCATTCCTATTAAACATAGCATTGGAAGTACTAACCGGAGCAATCAGACAAGAGAAAGAAATAAAGGGCATACAAATTGGAGAAAACAGTGTCAAATTGTCCTGGTTTGCTGATGACATGATCCTATATATAGAAAAACCTAAAAACTTTACCAAAAAACTCTTAAAGCTGATAAACGAATTTAGTAAAGTTTCAGGATACAAAATCAGTTTACAAAAATCAGTAGCATTTTTATACTCCAACAACAAACTAGCAGAAAAAGAAATGAAGAAAGCAAGCCCATTTACAATAGCTACCAAAAAAATTAAAATACCTAGTAATCAATGTAACTGAGGAGCTGAAAAATCTCTACAGTGAGAATTACAAATCCCTGCTGAAAGAAATTAAAGAGGACACAAAAAGATGGACAGATATTCCATGCTTATGGATTGGAAGAATTAGCATTGTGAAAATGTCCATACTACCCAAAGCAATCTACACATTTAATGCAATCCCCATCAAAATACCAATGACATTCTTCACAGAAATAGAAAGAACAATCCTAACATTCATATGGACCAATGAAAGACCTTAAATAGACAAAGCAATCCTGAGCAAGACAAATAAAGCCAGAGGCATTGCACTACCTGACTTCAAATTGTACTACAAAGCTATAGGAACTGAAACAGCATGGTATTGGCATAAAAACAGACACACACACCAATGGAACAAAACAGAGAACCCAGAAATCAATCCAAGTATTTATAGTTAGCTTATCTTCACCAAAGTCACCAAGAACATACAATGGGGAAAGGACAGCCTCTTCAATAAATGGTGCTGGGAAAACTGGACATTCATGTGTAGAAGAATGAAACTAGACCCATAGCTGTTGCCATATACCAGAATCAACCCAAAATGGATTAAAGACTTAAATATAAGACCTGAAACTATAAAACTCCTAGAAAAAAACACAGGGGAAAAACTATAGGATGTAGGACTGGGCAAAGACTTTATGAACAAGACCTCGAAAGCACAAGCAACAGGAGAAAAAATAAACAAATGGGATCATGTGAGACTTAGCTTCTGCACAGCAGAGGAAACAATTAAAAGACAACTAGAATGGGAGAAATTATTTGCAAACTATACATCCAACATGGGATTAATATCCAGAATATACAAGGAACCCAACAATTTAGCAGTAAAAAACCAAATCTAAGGGGCTGGCCTGTGGCTCACTCGGGAGAGTGCGGTGCTGATAACACCAAGGCCACGGGTTCGGATCCCATATAGGGATGGCCAGTTGGCTCACTGGGTGAGCTTGGTGCTGACAACACCAAGTCAAGGGTTAAGATCCCCTTACCGGTCATCTTTAAAAACAAACAAACAAACAAAAAAAAACCAAATCTAATTAAAAAATGGGCAAAGGAACTGAATAGACATTTCTCAAAGGAAGACATACAAATGGCCAACAGGCACATGAAAAAATGTTCAGCATCACTAATTATCAAGGAAATGCAAATCAAAACCACATTGAGATATCATCTCACCTTAGTTAGACTGGCTATATCAAAAAGACAGAGCAAAACAAATGCTGGTGAGGATGCAGAGAAAGGGAAACCTACACTGTTGGTGGGACTGTAATTTAGTGCAGCCATTATGGAAAATAGTATGGAAATTTCTCAGTCAATTACAGATAGAACAGCCATATGATCTAGCAATCCCAGTACTGCATTTATACCCAAAGGAATGAAAATCATCATGTCAAAGGGATGCCTGAACTCCAATGTTTATCGCAGCTCTGTTGACAATAGCCAAGATTAGAAACCAACCATTGATGGACGACTGGATAGGGAAAATGTAGTATATGTACACGATGGAATACTGCTTAGTTATAAAAAGGAATGAAATTCTGCCATTCATAGCAACATGCCTCCAGCTCTCCCTGACAAGCTAGCCTCAGCCTTTCCTCTGCTGTGGGAAAGCCAGGCACAGAAGGAGAAATACTATAATTTCCTTACTCATAAATGGGAGGAAGGAAGGAAGGAAGGAAGGAGAGAGAGAGAGAAAGAAAGAACAATCACAATAATATACTGAACTTTCAAAAGAAGCAAACAGAACTGTGGTTTCTAGAGGTGGAAAAAGGGGAGCGAGCGTAGGGTCAGTGAGAAATTGGTTAAGGGTCACAAAGAATGATCACATTTTGTAATGATGAATACACTAATTATCCTGATTTGATCATCGCATATTGTACACAGGTATTGATATTCAACTCTGTAACCCACAAATATGTATAATCAATTGTGTTTCAATAAAAAAATAAATAATAAATTATAAGATACGCTGTATTTTATGATCTCAAAAAAAAAAAAGGGGGGGCAGAGGTAGACTGTCTTGGAGCATATCAAGGGATGGGTGGCTTTGGAACAGCGGTTGTGGTAAGTTGTAATGATGGTGACTCAGGGAACACTGAAGTCCTTGTCAGGCTGCCCAACATGGTGACTGAGGACCTGATGGAGATGAGTAATGGATCAGTGGTCTCATGGCCATGAAGAACCCACCACCTGTCCCAGACATTCCAGGGAGGCTGTGAAGGACCGGACGGGTTGGCTAGGTGCCTTTCTCCACGTGGTCTGCTCTCCGCTGCCAGCAGCACTGCAGCTGGGCTGCTCGGGGTGTTTTCTGCAACGCGATGACAGTGTGATGGAAGAGCCATCGCCTCGCGCCCCAAAGCCCTGCCAAACCCTGGGAACTCTCATGTTCACATTCGCTCAGCCGCTCTCCAGAGAACCCACCCCACATGGGGGGGCCCCACAAATGGCGGGTCGGAGGGGTGCTTTCCTTAATGTAAAATCTCACCCCTTTAATGAAAAATAGAATAAAAGCAAATTTCCCCCAAACATAAACCCACATCAATGACATACCTCTCTTCAGAACAGGGCCGTGGCAGGGTCCAACTGGACTTGCTGGCCCCATGTCCATGGACATAACCAAGAGAAGTGCAGAGGATGTGGGGGATAAATTTTCTTTGTCAGGGAAGAGATTTTGAGACTGGCGTTAAAGGAAAGAGAGGGGCGTTATTGTTAGGTTTGGGTCTCAGAGGAGGACATCATTCCAGCTGAACGCTTAACAAACCAAGCCCACAGAGTTGGAAATTCTAGACTTTCTGGTTGGGAGCACCTGGAGGCCCAGCTTTTATTGATCTTTCTTCTCTGGGCTGGATCACTTTGGTATGTCCCTCACTGGTTAGCCCTGGATTAAGCGAGGGCTTATTCCTACTCTCTGGAGGTTTCTTCTCTGCAATCTGACCTCCCCGGCCAGTCTACGAACATTTTAAACCCAGAAGCCATTTTCCTTCTCACTTGGCATCCCTCTGAGTTTTGGGCAAAAGCAGGTTGTAAAGGGGAATGCAAACATTAGTTCCACCGAAGACTCCTGCATTCCTCTCAGAGCCTAGCATTGTGTCGGCTTGAAGCAGAAACTCAACAAAGATCTGTTGAATAAATAAAACAATTGAGTAGAACAGCTCTCTTGTAGGCTGATGTGAAACTGAGATCTTCACAGTCTATTTCCTGTTTTATTACATTGGCCTCCCTTCTATAAGCAAGAAAAGGTGAGTTGAATGTCTAATGAGACTTGTCCCTGAAGGGTGTTAAATGTAATCTTTCCCTGAGGAAGAGAGGCTATCAGAGCACAGCAAAGTTTCTATCTTTTCCTTCTCTCCTGGGCAGCCTGGTTATCATGTTTCCAGGGAGAAAAAGAGATATTTCCCAGAACAACCCAAAGAAGAGAGTTAAATAAAACCTGGGCCTCCGGGTGCTTTTAACCAGAGTCTATTGGACTTTTGACCCTTTAAATACTACCAAAGCAATTTTTTTTTGTACTTTCTCATTTATGAAGTATATCAAAGTGGGACAAACATATAATAAAATTAGGCTCATAAATTTAACAATCACACTTACTTGCTCTTAGAAGCCTCTAAGAATTTATGACCAAGTTTCTATTTTATCTGTAGCTATAACTTTGTTTTCATAAGAAGGGGAAGTTCCTCCAGCAGAGGGTAATTTAATTTTGTCAGTAACCAGACACATTCTGTTTAGATTTGAAATCCTTTTAAAATGGGAGCTTTCTATCAATCACCTGCCCCAAGCATGTTTGGATTATGGGCTCTTCTAGAAAGAGACCCTCTGCTTATTGATGACGTGGTGACCAAAGGGGACGGACAGCCTTATCTGCAGCTTCCTGGAGAGAAATATTGTCAATATCCATGTGTTAATTAGCAGGAAATGGGCTGGCAGCAGCTCTCCCACCACGTGGCCTCCCCCTGCCCCCACTGGACCCAATGCTGCCTACTCTGTGAATGGCCGTTGTTGGACGCCGCTGAAGGGAGAGAATAATTCTAGTAACAGTGAAAACATAACTTTCCACTCCATCACAAGAAGCCAAACACAGAAACCATATTCAAAGAGCTCTTTGTCCAGAAGATAACGTTTGGATCGGAAACTTGTTTAGCCAGATTCTCCTGTTACAATTTACTGCCACATCAGGTGGGGGCAGGGACAGACACAATCCATCCTTTAAATAATAGGACGATTCCCACAGGAAGGTCAGCAATTCCAAATGTGTATTGAAATAAAAATCCCTCCTCTACTCGCACCTCAGCCTCTAGTGTAGAGAAATGTGCCTCTGGGCCGGCCCGTGGCTCACTCGGGAGAGTGCGGTGCTGATAACACCAAGGCCACGGGTTGGGATCCTATATAGGGATGGCCGGTTTGCTCACTGGCTGAGCGTGGTGTTGACAGCACCAAGCCAAGTGTTGAGATCCCCTTACCGGTCATCTTTTAAAAAAAAAATAGAAAGAAAGAAATATGCCTCTGACTGCTCGGTGTTCACTTGGGAGGAGGAATTCGTGCACCAATAACCACAGACGAGAATGTGTGACTTTCAAGTTGGAGAGGAAAAAGTAACCAAGAGCCGTCATATTTAGAACAACTTCCCTCCCTGGGATTAAAGGTGGGAACAGAGACGGAAGGGATGGGGAGAAGGATGGACGGACATCTCCCTGCGGTGCATTCCTGGGAGAACAATCGCCTTTGTTCAGGGCAGGCTGAGAGGGCTGCTTGGGAAACGCTGGGTCTGGGCTCAGGCAGGTTCGAGCCCGTGTGTAGTGTGAGGTCTCCTGGTGACCAGGGGCCAGGTGGGTGGGCCTGGAATGTTGAGACTAGAGCAGCTGAGGGGGTGTTTGGGCGTATTATCTGCCTACCTGCACCCAGAGTTCCCACTGCACTGGCTCCTGCAGCCCCCTCCAGCATTCCCAGTAGGGGTTGGGGGAGAGAGCAGGGATTTCCTGCCTCCCTGGGGAGAGCCAGGTTGGCTGTTTAGGGACAAACTTTTATATTCTGATTGCCCAGTTGTGTGGGGGGGGGCAGGTTGAGGGCTCTGGCCCAGGTTGGGCCACAATTACCTGGGGAGTTAAGAACAAAACAAAACTAAACAAATTCCTGGCCCCCACTAAGATCTTTTGAGTCTGAATCTCCATGGGGATCAGGCTTCAGAGTTTGAATTTTCCAAAGCTCCCCAGGTATTTCTCAAAACTGGTGGAGAAGCTGATGATTTGGAAGGTAACTTCTAGTACGAATACAGTCTTAGTTTTGTTTTAAAACTGCTAATGCATGTGAACTAGTTGGTAATTCCAAATCCAAACATTGGCCAAACTTCTCTGGGGCCTGAGTGGTCCCCAGGCAGTCTCCTCCAGCTAACACCTTTCTTAAAATGAGTGTGGGGAAGGCCATTCACCTGGAACCCTTCAGACTTCTGGTCTCCCAGGACAAGGACTCCTAGTGTCATTGAGTTTATGTTTTCGACTCCTGATATGTTGGAAAAGTCAGGTATGGGCAGGCCTAGGCCAGCCACTGGGAAGTAGGAGAGAAAGGGACTAAGAAGCCACCAACACGATGAAGACCAGTACATCCTGCACAGCACGACCCCTCTGGTCCCCATCTCGTTCCTCACCCCTGTCCCCATCTCGTTCCTCACCCCTGTCCTGGCCGAGCTCTTAGAGGTGGCCCATGTGCTACCTTCCCAGCTTTCTGTCTTTTTCCCTACAGCCCCCTTTTTGTTTTGTTTCTTAAGATACATTTATTCGTTTCCTTTTATACCCTATGCCCCACTTCCTTTCCTCACTCCACAGACAATTATTCTCATGTCTTTAAAGTGGATCTTTTGGTTTGCATGTGTCCTTGCAAAATGTGTGTTGTTGTCTTGGTGATGGATTCATTCAACAAGTATTCGTTGAGTACCTGCTTTGTGCCATGCATTTGGGGGTACATTAGCGAATGAACAAAACTGACAAGGATCCCTGCTCTTGTGGAATGTGTATTCTAACAGGAGATGAAAGACAATTATCGGGCCAGCCCGGTGGCGCACTGCTACAGTGCGCCGCTTGGGAGTGCGGCGACGCTCCCGCCGAGGGTTCGGATCCCACATACAGACCGGCTGCTCACTGGCTGAGCGAGGTGCGGGCGTGGCACTGAGGGTTGCGATCCGTTGCCGGTCACGAAAAAATGACAAAAAGGAAAAAAAATAAAAAATAGAAAGACAATTATCTATAAACACAAACATAAGAAAATGATTGGTGTGTTAGAAGTCAGTAAGTGCAATGGGAAAAATAATCCAGAAAAGGAGATCAAGAGTGCTGACAGGGTCGGGGGTGGGATGGATGGACAAGTTGCTCAGTTAAATTTTCAGTGCCTATATATTTTATTTTCATAAATGGTATTACTGCATATCTCATTTTGTCTTTTCCTTTTTTTTCTTAACACCAAGTTTTAAAGATGCATCCAAGCTGCTATGAGTACATTTAATGTGTTGCTCCTTACTGCTGCAACATATTGCAGGGTGTGTGTTTGCCACGCTCACTTATTCACTCTCCTGCTGGTGGACACTCAGATTGCTTCCAGTTTCCCTTGCAATCAGCATTATTGTAGGTTAGAAAGTGTGGTTGGGATTTATACCCAAGAGCGGAGTTGCTGTGTATAAGGTCTACATATACTTAATTTCACCAAATGTGCCAGATAGCTCCCCAGAATTGCTGCAACAGCTCGCACTCTCATCAGCATGTGCAAGGGCCCCTATATCCTCATACCCCTGGCAATACTTGGCATTATCCATCTTCCTGGATTTTTTACCAGATCATTCTGGCTTCTGCTATTGCCCCTTCTGCTGAAATAATGTTGTGTTGTTGCCCTCCATGGCCCTCTCCGTTCCTGGCTCTCCTCAGCTCCCATGTTCACCTCACCTTGCTCTACTTCCTTCTAGCCACCAGCACTTCTGGTGTGCATTGCTGGGCTGTCTGTTTTTCTACCTCAAGATTCATTCCACATGGACTTCATATCCTGAGGTCAGAATTCCCACTTCCTAGTTGGCAACATAATCCTAAAGACTATCTTGCCCTTCCCTGGTGTAATAATTTTGCTTCTACACTGTTTTTAGAAAGTCTGACCCGGTGTAGGGCCTGCAGTGGTGTCCTATGTCCTGTCTCATCCAATCTAAACTCTCCCATCTGGCTTCAAGACCTTCAACCCCAACCTGACCTGTTCTTCCATCCCATTTGGGTCTTTGCATATAGTCTTCCCTTAGCCAGAACCAGTTCAAGTTCAGCTCAGTTAAAGAACTAGCCTTCAGGTTCTTTGAAGGAGGGGCTGTATCTTATTCACTGTCATAGCCCCAGGACCTACTGCTGTGGCACTACAGTAGGTGTTCAATCAATATTCATTGACCAAATGAAGGAAGAAATGAATGAGTGAGTGAGCGAGTGAAGGCTTTCCATCTATCACACACACAATTGTTGCCAGCATGAAGTTTTCATGCCCAGTTGAAATACTTTTCTCCTCGTTTTAGTTTATTTGGGCTGCTATAACAAAATACCACAAACTGGGTAACCTATAAACAACAGAAATGTATCTCTCACAATTCTGGAGGCTGGGAAGTCCGAGACCAAAGCAGATTCAGTGTCTGGGGAGGGCCTGCTTTCTGGCTCACAGATGACATCTTCTTGCTGTGTCCTCACATGGCAGAAGAGATGAGGGGTCTCAGGGTCCTCTTTCATAAGGGCACTAATCCAATTTAGGAGGGTGGAGCCCCCATGACCTAATCACCTCCCAAAGGCCCTACCTCCATGTTGGGAGTTAGGTTTCCACATGTGAATTTTGGGGAATACAGACATTTAGATCACAGCATTCCTCTACCCATGCATCTACTTCCCTTTTTTTTCCAAATTTTGATTCAAAACAAAGCAGCTCCATAAATCTTACCCAAACTCCCAACCTGATCACTATTTCTCCTTTTTTTGGACTCCTGTATTCTTTGTTTGTAATACCCTGAAGCCAGTTTTTCCATCAGCATTAGGATTTGCAAATTCCATAGGCCCACATTTTACAATTTTAATGGGATACTCCTGCTTTTTCCTGTCATCTGCCAGATTCTGTCCTTAATTAAGCCTTGTCCTAGAAGTTTTCCCTGCAGTCCACTCTCCCATATATTGCCATACTGGTAACAAGAATTTGTAACAACATTTGTTGCTTTAGGTTCTCAAATATCCATTCATCTGTTCACCCCAGTTCTGGTTATAGTACTCAGGCTTCCTTTGGGGAAACCATTCATCTACCACTTTCAGCTCAGCTTTGGAAGTGGGAGTGAGAAAGCATAGGACCTAATCCTCAGCCATCTCATCCATTCTCCAGGCCACAATGATTGGTTGGCAATGGGTGTATGACCTAGTCAGGGCCAATGAGATGCAATGAGGTTTTTGCTGGCAATGGGGAGGGATAGGAGGGGGGGGCGGGGAAGAGAGAGAGAGAGAATGAGAGAATCAAGGGATGTTAGGTCTAGAAGTTTTAGCAGCCACCTTGCCACCATGAGGAGAATGCCCATCTGAGAAGTCAATTCCACAGAAGTTGACCCAAGAGATGGGGAGAGAGAAACTGGTCCTCTCAAGCTGCACCTGAAATCAGCCCACTCCTGGAATTTTTAGTACATGAGCCAAAGTTATTTTGAGACCATGGTAATTTATTAGTTGGTATTTATATTTGATGTTTAATATTGAATAAGGTACAGAATATTGGGGTAAGAAAAACATACTGGACCAGCAATAATGGTTTTAGACAAATTCATCCATTAGCTAGTCATGTGATCATGGTCAGTTCATTCTATCTCTCTGGGGCACCAAGCTCCTCATCTGGGCAGTGAGGGAGCTGGGCAAGATTAGAGCTAATATTGCACCACTGTGCAACAGCTCAAGGTTCCAGGTGCCTTCTGTTCTGACATGCCAGTTGTTAAATATCCTAAATCTTCATTTTTTGTAAGCTTTGCCAATATCCACAAAATCAACAGTGCTCTCTCTCAAAGGACAAGTCACAGTGAAAGAAAAAACTCAGACAAGAGTATTAAAAAAAAACCCCAAAACCTTAAATCTGGACCAGACAACCTCAATATTCTTGTACATGGATACTTCAGAAAGTTCATAGAAAAAACAGAATTGAAAGATAATATCCTTTTTGAACTTTTTGAAGACCCCTTGTACATCTGACATTCTATGATTGTAGGCATGGAAAACCTGATCTTTTATAATCCCTGATATTCTGATTCAAGCATACCTTGTGTAAGGTGCAAGATGAAGCATGTTTTGTTAAAACCAACAAATAGAGTATTTGTGTTCCTCATAAATTATTTTTATCCTCACCAAGTTTCCTTTAGATCCATCTTGCCTCAGTAGTGTCTGATTTAAGAAAGAGAGAAGAAGGCGGTCTAGATCTCAGCCTGGAGTGTGACCTCAGGCATGCAATTTGTCTGTCATTATGTTGTGGGTGGAGATGACAAAGAGGATAATTCATGGTGACATCAGTAATCATCAGTAATCGGATTGTGAAGTCTTTTTGTTTTGTTTTATTTTTGCTTGTTTTGCCTAGATTCTGAAGCTTTATGGATTTTCCCTTTCACGTGTTTAGACTTTTAAAACGTTTTTAAAAAACAAGTGTTTCCCCATATTTTTTTACTGCTAGAAAAATTATATAGCCTTTGCCCCATAATTTCCATTAAGATTTTTCATTGCTGTCTTCAAGTTTAGCAGTATGTTTCTCTAGACAAATTAAATATTTCTAGTCCTACTTGTCTCAAAGGTAGCACACAGAATAGGCAAATCAGTAATGAAATTTCTAACAAATAAGTTCACATGGTCCTAACCTCCTGGGCCTGGTATCTGAGAAAGTGGTCAAGGACAGTTTGATTTGGGTGTATAACTAAGCTCTGCTTATTGTTATAATATATCTAATTGCCCACAACCAAAGAAATAAATACAATTAAGGAAAATGAATACATAAGTAAAAAGCCCCCATAGAAATTTCTTTCAGCTCGAAGAAGCCTAGTTGACTTTGGAGATTTTTAAAAAGTAGTTTTGATTCATTCATTCCTATCTATTGGCAAATCCTTTCGGCTCTACCTTAAAAGGATGTCCAAGGTATAACTAACTGCTTCTTATCCTCCACTGCTTCCAGCTTGACCCAAGCACCTGGACCCTCACCTGCACTCTGCCATGGGCTCCAGTCTTCCATTCTTGTTCCCCTGCAGTTTATTCTCCACAGAGTAGCCATGAATCACACGCCTGCTCAAAACCCTCTCGTGGCCTCCCATGCACTCTCCCCATGGCTGTGTGACGACCTTCAAGACCCTGCTGTTCTGGCCCTTGGTGGCTCTTCAACATCATCTCCTCCTACTCTTCGTTCCCTCCCTTTGCTCCAGCCACCAGCCTCCTACTGTTGCTCAGATATGCCAAGGACATTCCTGCCTCAGGGCCTTTGCCCTGCCTTTGCCTCTGCCTGGAATGCTCTTTCTTAGATCCATTTGCAGCTTCCTATCTCATGTCATTCAGGTCTCCACTAGTGTTATCAGGGTTTCCTTCATGACTCCATCTAAAATAGTAGCCACCATTGCACTCTAGTTCACCTTTTCTTATTTATCTTCATAGCACATAGTCCTACCTGACACTTTGTGTTTATTTGTTTACTGTTCCCTGATGGCAGGAGCTTCTGTCTGTGTTATTCAATATAATGTCTCCCAAAGCTTAGGGTATTGCCTGGTACATAGTGGTGTTCAGTAAATATCTATTGAATGAATGAATTTATTTGTAAAATAAGTATTTTAAAATAAGTATTTAAAAACCCATTAATGTGCTGGGCATTGGTATATGGTTTCTAAGGGATATAAGAAAAAATTCTAGATAGTAAAAGAAAAAACTTTCTGAAAGCACATTTACAGGAAGAGATGCTAAAAATCTGTAAAATAAAAAGAAAACATTTTTTAAAAAGAGCTGTAATCCCAGGTCTGGGCGGGTAGGTGCTGTTATCTAACAGTTTAAGTGGAGAGTAAGTGTGTCTTGGGACCCTGGGGAAAGGCTGCTCAGCCCAGTCGATTATGGCCCAGCTGTGCATGAGGTCACAGGTTCCTGCCCCACATGAGTCTGTCAGCTTTGTTCTTGCCACAACCCCAGATCTGTGGCTCTCACCCCAGCCAGCCCCCCTGGCCAAATGTGACTGTGACTTCCAAAGAGACCACTTACGAAGAGATGAATGGATTTGCACAGGAGCATCACTGGCCTGGAAAACCACTGCTGTGTCTGAAGACCACACAGTCATGGTGGAGGGGAAGGCTTCTTGCATGGAGATGAGGTGAGGGGTGACAGCCCTGTGGCGGCAGAGTTTGGTCTGTGAAGATTCCCGGTCCCCACAGATGGTGCCGGCAAGGAAAATTACCTGACTGACTTTTCCTAAAACCACATAAATGTCAGTGGGCAAAAACCATAATTTTTTCTCCCTTAGTTATCAAACAAAAACAGCTTTAAAATATCCCTGAAACTCCCAAGCAGGGTTTTGTCTTGGTTGTCCAAATGCTTGCCCTGGTATTTCCTGTGCTTCTCCATTATCCAGAAGAACTAAGGAGACACAGCTCCCTTTTCACAGGTAGAGAAAAATAAAACAGAGACGGGCACGTGACTCTCTTAAGTTCATGTACATTAGTCAGCCCCACATAGCAGACTCCTGCTGTCCTCATGCCCACAGAAATGCTTTTCCAGGTAAATAGTGCCTTTAAATCCTTGGATTCCTCCCGGAAATGGACTTTCCCTGCCACTGGTTAATGAAGGAAATAGGGATTGCCTAGAGGCAAGAAGATGTGACTGGGAGGAACCTGAAAAACATTCGGGGCCTCTGTTTTTTTTGTCTTCAGAGAGGATTCTATTTCATGTACAGGAAGAAAGGAATTGGTGAGAACCCCTGACTCTGCTGTGGCTGACTAACCAACCGGTCACTCAGATTGTCAATGGAGACTCGGCATTTCCCTGGCACTTTATAACTGGGCTCCCAGGAGGCCCACAGGGATCAGTCTCTGTCACATGCAATTCACTTACCAGCTGTTGCAAGGAACAGGTTGTTCTGTGGAGGTTAAAAAAGGAATTTCTCTAAGTTGGATTAGGCCAGGTAAAATGGTGACTAAGGCTTCCCCTATTCTGAATCTCAGGGACTCAGGCCAGGTGCTCATAGGTCACGAGATCAGCATCAGACAAGAGTAGACGAATAGAAAAGCTTTTTATCCTATGAAAATTCAGGTCTGTGTGACCCTGGGTCATGTTGTTCCTTGTTATATGTGTTGAAGTCTCCAAGTTACTCTCACAGTCAAGCTAGTCACAAATTGGAATGGGACTCATTTTACCCCTGGGGGAAACTGAGGCAAAGAGTCAGTGAGGCCTCCACTGAAGGTTGTGCCAAGAGAGTCATTTGGTGGCCAACTTCCCTTCCTCTAACAGCAATATGACTCTCCCTCCTGGTATGTTTATGACAGCTAGGAAGGTAATCTCACATGTCAGCATGAGCTTTCCGGAATATGTGCATCTCATATTCTGGGAAAAGCAGGCAGTGGGGGTGAAGGTGAGACAGGAAATCTTTCTGGAGGCTCTGAAGCCATTCCGGTTTTGGAGCATCCCCAGCAACTCCCACAGAGTCAAGCCTTTTAAATTGCCTTTTGGAGAGGTTGGACTGAGAGCAAGCCTGCCTCAATCTGCTCTTACCCAGCTTCCTTTCTTTGGAGGCCTGTGAGAAGAACAGAGCAGCGCCCCAGGGAAGATGCGAGGAGAATGAGCTGATTGAGGGATGTGGGCACAGGGCCGGTGAGCTGCCACCGCGCTGCCTGTCAGCAGGCTGCAGGGTGGCTTTTCTTCTTGGTGTGCTCGCAGCTGGAGAGGCGGGGTGCCAGCGAGAGTATTTCCTCTGTTTGGGAAAAGCCATGTCTGTCTGGCCCGCTCCAGAGACTGTAGCCTCTTGCCTGAGGAGTTTTCCTGACCTCGGGCATGGACCCCCCTGGCAGGGTCTCTGCTGAGACTGACAGGAGATGCTGGCCTGGAAAAAGCAGCCAGAGAGGGCCTATGCAGGAGTGTGTGTGTGGCTGGACTGACACAGCCAGCAATTTGTCCACCCCACAGACATGGGTCTCCCCCACTGGAATGTGCGCCTTGGCCTGTCGTTATAGTCTCAGGTAGAATTGTTGAGAATGGTGGGCTAGTATTCTCAGGTCTGAAGGGGTCTTGCCAATCACCCATGTAGCCCCTTTATTTTCACAGATGAGGAAACTGAGGCTAGGAGATCTGAAATAGCTTGCCCAGGGTCACACAAGAAAGCCAGGTTCGAGGCCAGGCTCCACCACTGCCATGTCATGTGGCCTTGAGCTAGTTACTCAACATTGCTGGGCCTGTTTCCTCACCTCTAAAGGGGTGTGAGAAAAGTACCTAGTTCACGATGAAAGGGAACACTTGCACACTGCTGGTGGGAATGTAAACTAGGACAGCCATTATGAAAAACAGTATGGAGGTTCCTTAAAAAACTAAAAATAGAACTACCATATGATCCAGCCATCCCACAACTGGGTATATTCCCAAAAGAAATGAAGTCAGTGTGTTGAAGAGATAATCACACTCCCATGCTTATTACAGCACAATTTACAATAGCCAAGATACGGAATCAATCTAAGTGTCCAACAGTGGATGAATGGATTAAAAAAAAAGTGGTATGTATACACAAAGGAATACTACTCAGCTGTAAAAAAGAATGAAATCCTGTCATTTGTGGCAACATGGATGGACTAGGAGGTTATTATGTTAAGTGAAGTAAGCCAGGCATGGAAAGTTAAATACACCATGATCTCACTCATATGTGGGGTCTAACCAAAAGAGAAAAAAGTTGATATCATAGAGGCAGAGAGTAGAACAGTGCTTACCAGGGACTGTGGACGGGGGAGGGGGGAGAGGAAAAACGAAAAGGTTGACCACATTGTACAAAATTACGATTAGATAGGAGGAGTAAGTTCTGGTGTTCTATTGCACGGTAGGGTGACAATGGCTATCAGTTAAGTTTCATATATTACGTAATAGCTTTTGAGTGTTTTTGTCACAAAGAAATGATAAATACACGAGGTGATAGATACATTAACTACCCTGACCGGATCATTATACAGAATACATATATTTCAAAACATCAGATTGTACCTAATAAACATGTACAACTGCAGTGTGTCAATTAAAGAAAAAAAGAAAAAAGAGAGAAAGAAAAATACGTAGTTCACAAGGCTAATGTGAGAGTTAAATGAGATGATCCAAGTGCGGGACTCGCTGCGGGCCCTGTGCCCACGGAGGAGTCTGTACAGTCCATGTGCACCTCACAATCTGCATTATCACTGTTTTGTTACTGCCACACTGTCGGCAACAACCACTGCAAATCGCATGAAGTCTGTGGAAGACTAGGCAGCTCATGGGCTACACTCGACAACATTCACACGGTGCCTCCAAAATCACTCTCACCTCCCATCCTCCCCACTTGCCCATGCGGTAGAGAAGGCAGATCTCCTTTCCTCCGTTCTACTCAGAGAAAACTTCAGTCAAAGACGGGCCTCAAAACTGAGTCCTCTACCTCCTAGTCCCTCTGCTCTTCCACCTGCTGCCAATTAGAATATTCCTGCTGGGAGAATATTCCAGCTATGTTGGGACTGACTGTGGGAAAGAAGGAAGACCTCCCACCTCCACGAATGAATGGAAATCACCTCAGCATTCCCACCCTTTTCCGTTTGCTCTGAGCCCATCCTGAGGGGCTGGGGCTTTCTCAGCCGGCTGCAGAGGGCTGGATCTGAAGGACTCGGGCCGGGGCTTTCTCAGCCGGCTGCAGAGGGCTGGATCTGAAGGAATGGATAGAAAACATTTCCCAGCCCCACAGCTGTGGCCAGTGGCCACGTAACAGCAAAGAATTGCCATCAATTGTGTTATAGTGGCTGAAGGGATTTATGGGCATCTTCTGTGAATCTATGGACACGGACTCAAGGTTCCAACTGAACAGAGCCCGGAGGAAACAGAGTGGCCCTTGTTAATTGGAAAGAATGAGTTTAATGTATACAGACTGAGAGTATGGGTGGCGGGTAGGGGAAAGACAGAAGGAAAGGGGGTTCACCCTGTTAAATATTTACATTTGAGCCTTGGGTCCTGGTAGTGGGGGATAATTTCTGTAATATATTCTTTCCTCTAAACCCACCTTGCATGAGAAACTGCAGCAGGCATAAAACACACTCATGAATATGAATAGGTAAACTCCCCCTGCCATTTGGAAACCGGGGCTGGTGCTCAAATACTCCCTCCCCAACCCCCAAAGGCAAACAGGCCTGGAGGACAACCCTGAAGCCTGCTCTGAGGTTGAAGGAGCAGAGGGCTTCCTGGCGTTGGGGTCAGAGGGCACAGCTAGGGAGGGGTCAGCTTTGTTTCCCTTCTGTGTTGCTGAAAGCCGAACCTTTATGGAACTTTTCTAGCTGCATTTTGAGCTATTTAGCTTCAAAAACAAAAGATTTATTTTTTCCCTTTTCCTTTTGGGTTTTTGTCTTCCACTGACAGCACTGATGTGCGCAGGTCTGGAGGCTGTTAAGGCCAGGTCAGGCTCTCCCCTCATCCTGGAGAAAAGAAAAGATAGGATCTTAATTAAAAGAGAACCCAACGTGCGTTAAAGCCGGCACGAACACTCCTAACATCCACTGTTTCTTTTCTGTTCTTTTCAACAGAGAAAGGAAAAACAAGGGCGGTGTGGTGGGGGGTGCCTTTCATGAGACCCTGTATTTGTACAACCTGGGACATTTTATAAAGCATTTCCACATCCTACAGATCCCGTGTCATCCTTGCATCAGGTCTGTGAGATGGGACTTCTGGTCCCCTTTTCAGATGAGAAAACTGAGGTTTGTAACTTCACCAAGGTCACAGGGATATTGAAGAATCAGAACTAGTACTCCAACCCAAGTTTCTGTCTCCAGTGACAGTAGTAATAGATAAACTAAGAGATGCGATCTCACTTCTCTGGGTCTCATTTTCCAAATTTATAAAAGAAAGGCTGTCCTCGAAGTTCCATTCAAATCTTCTAAACTACTCTCTCCCGTTTGCCCTTCATAAGCAGCAGTGAATCAGAAGGGTGTTGGAGCATGACAATACTATGGGAAAAAATCAGTTGTGCATCTAAGTGGCGTTTGAGGTTTTATAAAGTCCCATAATGACAAAGATGGGTTGTTTCCATGATGTTTTCAAATGCCAACCTGAATGGTTATAAAATTAGTCTGGGATATCTCTGTGGGGGCCCGCTGGCATTTTGGATGTAGGAGCTGCTGCTAGCATTGCCAGGTGTCTGAAAGTATGTGGTTTTGGTAAAAAATAGAGTCCTGTTTTAACATGATGACATTGTTAGTGTAAATGTGAGTCCTAAGTATACTATGGGGCTATGAACATAGCCTGTACTTTACGGAATGTGTTTATGGCGGGCATTTGGGGCAGGGATTTGTAATTTGGTCCTCTGTTAGGGACAAATGACTTAGGACATTAGTAACACCTAGGTTCAAATCATTGGATTTTTTAGTTCTTGGGTAGAAAGCCAAGAACTTGTATACCTCAATTTATACAACCCAGATGAAAGTGTTCTGGTGACTTTCTGGTGGCCACCAGGATATGTGTCTAGAGTCTTGATCCAACTACTCTTGTGCTGGCTAGTGCAGATGTAGCAAAGGGGTCAGCTAGCAGCCCCGACAGCTGACTTCCCTAAGGGGCGCACTTGGGTGGAGAAACCAGGGGGTGAGGCCCCCTCGCCCAAGGCTGAGAAAGCTTTGGTTTGGTAGAGAAGCGAGCCCTTAGTACTCAGCCCGCCACTTGTCCCTTTCTCCTGCCTTTTGTTTCTGGGCAGGAGGACCAGAGGGCACCAGGGAACCAATCACGCTCAACAGTTACTTCACTTCTCTAGACTCAAGTTAGTTGGCAGCGAGACATCATTGGAGGGGGTGCCAGAGGTAAGCATGGTGGAAAAGTTTGTTTTTTCTCCTGTTCTTCCCTCCCCGTTTCTATAACAACAATGATGAGGCAAACAATGACAGAGGTGGGATTGGGTAGAGGTTAGTAGTTTGGCTAACTGAGTTCAGATCTCCCTGAGTTCAGATCTTAGCTCCTCCGTGCTGGGACCTTGGAAAGTTAGTTTGCCTCATTGTGCCTCTTTATCTGTAAAATGGTGATCATAATATTACTACCACACAGGGGATGAGTGCCCAATTCATGTTAGTTATTACTGCCAAGCTTCTGCTCTGGCTATGGCACAAGTGAGAATATTCCTTCTAACTGATACCTGGGTCAGGGCCACATACCCTCCCTTGGCAGTAGAATATTTAGGAAATTGCCCATGCTTTAGTTTTCATTTTTCTTCAGAAATGTGGGACAGTTCAGCAAATCTGAAAATTGTGCAGACAGAGGCACAAGCTCCTGCAACTCGATTTCTGCTGCTGGAGGAGGGGAGGGGATGTGTGTGCCTCAACCTGGCCTCACCCTCTT
This sequence comes from Galeopterus variegatus, assembly GCF_000696425.1. Classification (NCBI taxonomy): domain Eukaryota; kingdom Metazoa; phylum Chordata; class Mammalia; order Dermoptera; family Cynocephalidae; genus Galeopterus; species Galeopterus variegatus. The sequence goes on along the minus strand of NW_007728474.1, from coordinate 149,919 downwards.
TGGGTTCGTTGCCAGAACATGAGGCTCTAAGCAAAGCTGTGTGGTACATAGGGGCTCCCTTTTAATGAGCTGGCTCTACACAGGCCACCACGTAGAAGAATTCTCTGATCCTCAGGGAAGCCAAACTCCAATTGACTCTGCAGAGTACAGTCAAGTCAGGAAGCAGACTCTGGTGTCCCTGCATTTCCTGAACAGTGGTTTTAGGAGGCCCGGAAGCCAGACTGAATGTATACAAAATTGCAAGAAATAGTTTATCCCTTTCACCAGATTCTTGAAGGAGTCTGGGACCCCCAAATGGGAGTCATTGACAGAGAGGACGATAACCTAGGACAGCCATGGCCTGGAGGGAGAACCTGGCGAGTCTCCCAACAGGAGACAGTCATTAGTGAATGACTCAGGGTCCTTCCCAGAGCAGGGGAAATCATGTGTGAGAACAGGCTGTGGGGCTGGGGCTCTCTCCCAACCCAACTACATTGTCTCCTACAGACAGGCAGTTGAGACAAGAAACCAGGGATTCTTCTCTTCAAATAGGTGGTGTGGGTTGATAATACAACTGTAATACATTTGCTAATGGCTGTTCCCTTTTTAAGTTCCCAAACTGGAGATCATGACAGTTACACGTTTCTGGGGGTGCCGTGGGTACTCAGAAACTTACGGAGAGGACAAGGGCACTGGTCTTCTGGGGTAGGGGAATGCTTCGGTCAATGGCTTACCTCGAGTCCCTTCATCATGCCTCTCCTTTCCTTGTGCCTGCCCTATTCCCAGCACAACCATTACCATTTACAGGGTGCGGCTGTACAGCAGGCATGTTTTCCAGTTGTTATCTAGGTTAATCCCAGCAACACTCCTCAAATCTAGGCATCACTACTCTTTTGCAGACAGGGACACCAAAGCTCAGAGAGATGAACTCTGGCTGAGGTCCACAGCAAGACGCAGGGGAGCCCAGATTTGCACAGTCCCTCTAAGTCCAGTGTCTTTGCACTGTTCTGCTACCTTCCTTCACCTTCCACTGCAGCCCTACGTCACAGACTGGAGTCAAATGCTACCCTGTCAGAGTCTGTTCTAGAGAAAAAGGTGAAGGGGGAGGGTATGGAGAAACTGGGTAGCTTTCTGGTGTCTATGTGGGTTGTGGTGTTGTGTAGTGTTGGGGGTGTTGTGAGAGTATGTGTTGATGGTTGTGTGTGACAGAAAGAGAGCAAGACTCTGTCATGTGTTTGTTTGGTTGCTCCTTGGCTGGGGATTTCACTCCTCCAGTAAGAGTCCCAACACTTGCTACTCCCTGCCTGCCACATCCCACCCAGACTGAAGGAGAAGGAGCAGCTGACCCTCTCTGTCTCTTTCCTCTCTGACTTTGATGTGGGGCTAGGCCAGGCTGCCAGACTCAGTGCCAGGAAGCAAGATGAGGGTCTTGCAGTGAGGGTTATGAGTACAAGCATCTTGGTGTGGGCTCTGCAACTGGGGCAACCCCTGCATATAACTATTCAAACAAAGGATTTGCTCAAACCTTGCTTTGTACAGCCCATCAGAGACACGTGTGCTTTTTACATTTTTAAAATACCAGGTATTACTGCAATGGTAATATAAGATAGCTAATGCTTATATAATGCTTACTAGGTATCAGGCACTACTTTAATTGCTCCACGTATATTATCTAATTTAATTCTCCTAACAAACAACCCTGAAGTCACTTGTTATCTCCATTTTGTAGATGAAGAGCCTGAGGCACAGAGACGTTAAGTAAGCTACTCAAACTAGCACAGGTAGTAAGAGATTGAGGAAGGCCTCATAAGCCCAGACAGGTGCTTTGTAAACCCTGCGCCTGTGCCCTGAACCACTCCATGCCACAGCCCATCATACCAGGCACTGTAAGGGACAACAGTGACTCCTGTCCCCAGGCAATGCAGCTGTACCTCCAGTTCTTTCAGGTCCTGAGATTGTTGAGACTGGTGAGGCTTCATGGCTAAGGTAATGAAGACTTTGGATGGGTTTTATTTAGACCAGATCTTCCATGGCTGTTTTGAACAATCCAGTACTCAACCTGCTGGCCCTCTGGTGCTTGCAACAACCGCCTTTTCTATTGAAAGACTAAGGGAAGATGGTCCAGGGGAGCCCTTGATAGAAGACAAAGGCAACATCTTTCCCTGCTGGCTTGGGAACTGTCATCTTTCTCCCCAGGAATCAATTTCTTGGCATGCTAAATGTTTAAAGAAAAGACTTGTGTCGTTAAAACTGAAGTTTTTAAAGGAGAAAAAAGCTATCTTTGACTCTTTGTGCATCTCCACTCCCCCTTAGATGCGCTTTCAGAAAACCTCAGTCAAATGAGCACATTTCTAGAGTTAAGGTATAAATGGAACAGTGAGTGGACTGGCCACTTGGTTATTTGACAGTTCTCTGTGGGAGAGTAACTTAGGACAATGCCCTGGGAAGATCTCAGAGAGGCAAAAAAGGAGGACGTCAAAGGTAAAGGGATTCTTAGTCGGGGGTAGCCAGGGGAGAATGAAGGAAATGTATCTAATGAAATTGTTCCAGCCTGTAAAGAGTAGAAAAAAACAAACCAACGTTTTTAACCGCTGAGGAATTCGCACTGAGCTCAGACAAGACAATGGATTTATTTACAGGTGCCCTGTCGTGTTCCTTGGGAGGGAGTATTTGGCTCGAAGAATTTTCCTTGACTAGAAGCTGGATTTCTTGGCAGACCTGGAGCCTGGCTAGTTTCAGATTCCTTAAGGACAGAAGAATTCCCTGAGGCTCACACAAAAGTCTGCTTCTGCTGGGTATTCAAGAGAAGCAGTCACTATATTTGTCCCAAGACCAGGTCCATGAGGGACAGCCCATCTTCATGTTGGCCTGTGCTCTTGGGCCCTCCGCTGCTTCCTCAGGGAGATGGGAGACAGAAGGAGCCTGAGGGAGGCCATTAGGAACCCCAATGGTCTAAGTCACAGCCCCATACGTGGTTTGAGGCCTTTACTGTTCTATTTAGAGGAAAAGAACTAAACAGGAGGGACTCAGAAACAGATGTAGAAGAAAAAACAAACAAACAGATCCCTAAAACAAAAAACCCACAGAGCCTGGAGGCAGAATTAAACTGCATTCATAACAGGGGTGGGGGATGAGTGTCATGTCTGTCCCAGAGTGGTTTGGAAGCTTCTCGTACTGCCCCCCTAGGACCCCAATCCCAAACTTCCCCAAACAACAACTGGAGGGAATCCTCAGGGTCTTTCCAGAGCAGCCTGGACTCTAGCCTACCTCAAGTGTGTTCCTATCACCCTCGGATTGGACTAAAACCAAGTGAGTCTTGCAGAATACCAGGATTTTGAAAAACCTTTGATGCTTCCCAGCATGACTCCTGAATCCAATACGTGCCTTGTAAGGCAACCCACTTTCTAAGAGTTAGGGAGCTTTTGGAGTTAGAGAGCTGTGTTTAATCTGGGCCCCTCCTGCTGCAGAGAATGTCCTACTAGTTAATGTTCTCCAGTCTGAGATCTGCTGAAGGGTCTCTCCCAGGCTCTTCTAATCCCAATCTCTCTCTTTGGGTGAACATTTAATCCCGAGGTAAGCCTGGCTGTCAATCGGTGGTGGGCACAGATGGTGTTCTTGGTCACGGAACCACAGAATTGTAGAGCTCTGAGGGACCCTAGACATGGAATCTAGATGATCGAGCTTTGAGATAGTGAACTCCATAGGAAAACCAAAGCCTTTACAACATCTGTTCTACAAGACCCTACATGAGCTTCCTTGACCCCTTCCCCACTGTCCCCACATCACCTCTCACACCTCATCTCCTGTCCCTCTCCACATCCCTCATTCTTCTCCAGCCACACTGACTTTCTAGCTGTTCCTTAAACACACTAAGCATACTCTCAGCCTCAGGGCCTTAGCACTGGCTACTCCATTTGCCTGGAATCTGTTAGGTTTAAAACAGTAATGGAAAACAAGGATCACAGAGGTGGGCAAGAGGTTTGAGGGAAGCTTTAATGAAAGCGCTCCCGGGCGAGGTCCCGTGCTTATGGGGAAGCGAAGCCAGGGAAGTTGCGCCCGGGCGAAGCAGGTGGGGTTTTTGTAAGGAAGGACCGCTGTTGGCCAGGAGCCCAATGTGGGGTGAAGCGGTGTAAAGTTAAGTTTCGGTTTCCTGCATAGGTTCTGTTTTCCCCGATGTGACGTGGCCCTGAGCCATTGCTCTGATGGTGAGAGATCTCTTGGAAAGTGACCTTCGGGTTGGGCAGGAAAGTCCCAGGGTTGGGTCCAACAACATGGAGGCCCCAGTGCCATTTTGCTGACGTTCCCCTATTCCGCCGGCCCAACAGAATTCTTTTCCAACATATCTGCACAGCTAATTCCCTCATCTCCTTTGAGTCTGTTCAAATGTCACATCCTCACTAAGGTTTACCCTGACCACCTTATCTAAAATTCCAATTTTCCCTGCCTATCCTCTGTGGGTGTGGGAATCTTTGTTTTGTTCACTGTCCCAAGCACTGTCTTGGTCATTGTCTCAAGCATCTGGAACAGGCCTGGCATATAGTAGGCCCTCAATACATATTTCTTTTATGCACAAATGTCACTAGATATGCTTCTTGATGGAGAAAAGTAAAATTCGTTATTAGCATATGAGGACCCTGAGACGAGGTCGCTAGCCAAGGTTACTTAGTTAATAAATGCCAGGGGCAGGGTTTGAACCCAGAGCAGTTGAAATACTGACTCTCTGCCACGTAATAGCTTTGTGACTTAGGCAACCTTAATGAGGGTCAGTTAATCCCTCCTCACAAATAATTGTAAGAATTAAAGGTTGTGGGGCCGGCCCGGTGGCGCACTGCTACAGTGCGCCACTTGGAAGCGTGGTGGCACTCCCACCGAGGGTTCGGACCCCACGTACAGACCGGTTCCCGCTCACTGGTGAGCGAGGTGCGGCCGCAACACCAAGGGTTGCGATCCCGTTGCCGGTCCCGGTCTGGCACGGGCGCAACACTGAGGGTTGTGATCCGTTGCCGGGCACGAAAAAAGACAAAAAGGTAAAAAAAAAAAAAAAAAAGAATTAAAGGTTGTATCACTCCATAAACCTGGTTTTCCAGTTCAGATCTTGGCTCAAATGCCACCTTCTCAGAAAACCTTTCCTGGCTACCCAATCTAAAGTAGCCCCCCAGATAGTGCCTGGCATTCAGCAGGCTCAATAAATATTTATTTAACAAATGACTCCCTCCCTGAAAATCTATCACTGACCCACAGGGTAAAGTCCATGTTCCTTTCTAGGGCTAACAGAATACCATCTGGGATCACCTCTTTCTCTACCACCTCCAGGCCACCCTCAGCCTGGCAGACCCTGAACCCCATACCTCCGGGCCTCTACCTCCACACCAACACCGTTTATCTGGGTCCAGGGTCAGCAAACTACTGCCTATGGGCCAGATCTAGCCCATGAGCTAAGAATGATTTTTACATTTTTAAATGATAGACAAAAAAATCAAAAGAATAATATTTTGTGATACCTGAACATTGCATGAATTCAAATTTCAGTGTCCATGAAGAAAGTTTTATTGGAACACAGCCATGCTCATTTGTTTATGTATTCATGGCAGCTTGTGCTGCAAAGGCAGAACTGAGTAGTTACAGAGACCACAAAGCCTAAAATATTTACCATCTGGCTATCGTACTATCTAGAACTGTAGGGACCTTTCCAAAAAGTTTGCTGCCTCCTGATCTATACATTTCCTACTTACCCTTCAGGTCACTATCTGAACCTGGGAAGCCTTTACTAATACGCCAAGGCTGGGGTAGGGATCCCTCTCTGATGTGCCCCAACTTTTCTGTGTACTCATCTGTCTCTCTCAGGGCAGGGTGAGGTCCACTTTGTTCTTCATTGTGCCATCAATGTCTAGGACCCTGTCTCAAACATGGAAGGTGATCAATAAATATTTGTTGTGTAAATGAATGGCATGTTAAGTCTCATTCTTCTCAGTTGAAGAGATAAGGATGTTCTGAGCAGGGGACTTTGAAAAGGCCCGGAGTCCTCGAGGAAAACCTGGTGGAAAGCCAGCACTGCCTCTACTGCCAGCCACAGGGTTTGGGGGCTGCGGGGACCTTTGGTGTTTGGGTTGGGGAAGTGAGCAGCCTACATGGATGAGGGCTCAGAGCTGGCAATGAATGAGGTGAAATAAGCTCCTGCCAGGGGGTAGCCGTTTCACCTGACGGTGTTCGGTGGTTTCGGCACTAGCTTGCCGTTTGCTCACATTCCTAATTACTTTATGCTCAGGCATAAGGCAACATCCCTGCAGAGGCAGCTGTTCATGTCGCTGTCATCAGCCTTACTCACAAGGCATTTCACCATGAAAATTACCTCCACAACAACCCACGTAGAATCCTCTCTTACCCTCCTGTTCTCCATATGAAGAAATTGTGATTATTTTGATAAAACCAGCTGGGCCATTTCATGTCACTCTAAGAAGCATCCTGAGAATTCCTCTGAGTGCCATGAGGAAGTCCCAGCTACAGATAGTGCTCTTGGGGCTGAGCAGGGACATGCCTTCTCATTACCCCAAATTCAAAGGCAGCCTGAATTATAGCTAGCAGAATAAGCCTTTCTTTATAAAACTTTGCCCCTGACGCCTATAGATTGACCCAACTAGAGCACACTGAAACTTAAAAAAAAAAAAAAAAAATTCAATTCTAATCTAATTTACCAAAAATTTGCAATAATTGTGCAAAAGGCATGGTTCTGTTGCCTGGGCTAGCGGCGACAGCACAGAGATCTGAGAGCCACAATCTCTCCATGATAAGAATTAATTCTTTGTGTCCAAATAACACCTCTTTTGAAGAAGGAGCTTCGAGGACATCATTTCTCCAAGGTAGCAGAATATGCCCAGAGATGCAGCAAGAAGAAAGAATACATTCTGTAAGAAGTAGGCCACTTGCCCTACTACTTGGCTGCCTTGAGATTTTGGCCTTTGTTTTTCAGTCTGCCCCACATGCTCTTGGAAGGTAGCTGTATCTGATCCCCAGGTGGTGGTTGCTGGTAAATGTTTAACAACTGGCTGGGGAGGGAGTGGAGCTGATCTGTAACATTTGCCCATTAACATGGTATAAATACTTCCACCATAGCTGATTTCAAGCTACCATCAACCATCTCATGAAATTCTTAAAAATTTAACACTCAGCTTTAGCAAGCCACTTCCAGGGTACTCTGTGTGGAGATCAGGACTTGGGACTTCCAAAGCAGAATTTGCCCAGGACCACCACCCCAGCCTTCATTCCAAAGGCCAGTTTCTTATGGGCTGAACCTCTTGTTACAAATGAGAGCCCTTGATGTGGATGAGCAGAACTTGGCAGTTTCCAGCATTGCTCCTTGACTGGGTCTCCCAGGCTGGCTGATCGTGGAATTTGCAGTGGCCTCACTGCCCTGAATGCTCGAGGGTGGGGGTGGGGGTAGGGGTTTTACAGAGGGTCCCCTCCTAGGTCTGATGGAAAACCTCAGATTGGCCTGCTTTGTGCCTGATCTTTAGCTCCATGTGCATGAGAATGGGTCAGTGGCAGGTGGCCTCAGGGTGGGTATGAATAGCGGTAATTGTCCCTGTGTCAAAAGGATGAGCTAGGAAACTGGAGGAGGGGTGGGGGTGGGGTGCTGCTCTCAGTGAATTAGGCCTTTTCTATAGATTCCATAAGGCTACATAATGAGCCGCTCAGCTACCACTGTGACCTCCTAGGGGCCAGAGGAGGGGGTCAACCTTGCTTACGTGCTCTGCCTTTGTTTACCTCTTATGGCCCTGGAAGGGAGCAGGCTGTTAGGTATCTGCTGGAAGGAGAAAGAAGAGTGTGTAGAGCCACATACTCCATATACTGAGGAAACTCCGCATACCGAGTCCCTCTCTGAGCTCAGTTTCCCCATCTGTAAAATGGGGACCAGAATAATCTCAGCTTCACAAGCTCCATGGAAAACCATGTCCATGGCTGTCTGGTGTGGTCCCACTAAAGCACTCCGTGGAGGGCAACTATTATTATTTTTCTCATTTCTGGCCAAGGCCCCAGCACAGTCTACACCTCAGCCATGGGGCAGTGTGTGACCCTGGGCAAGCACCTTCTCCCTCTCTTCCCTGCCTGTCCCTCCACTTTCAGTGAACGTGGGTGATCACACTGTGTCCTCCCTGCCTCCCAGCGATGGGAGGATTAATGAGATAATGTGAGAAGCCGGCAGCTCTGGGGAAGAAAGGTGTTATGCAGCGGAAGGTGTAATTATCATCCTGTAACTACATGAATGTTTATATTGTGCCTACTCTGGCAATTCCAAGGGGCTTTGACAGCGCGTTGTCTCAAGCTGGAAACCGGTCCAAGGGGTGGGGACAGCTGAAAGCTTCTCTCTGCTTCCGGTTCCTGGCACCCTGGAGCCTCCCAGAGGAGGCTGTGTCCACGCTCCAGGCACAAGGGGAGCGGGAGTCATCTGTGGCTCCGTACCCAGGATCTTGGGAAGGCCCCAGATGGCTGCACAGAGCAATTGAGTTGGAATGGAAATCCAGGCATGAGCATACCAATTTTGTGGCTAGCAAAGATTTTGGTGTACTGTTTAGCAAATTATAGTCTTACTTGGTTTGTCCTGCCCTGTCCCTAATGTTTCAGTCTCTTGCTCCCCTCCAACTGTCATCACCACCAACACCGTCTTTATTATCTCTTAGGAAGTACCCAAGAGGCCAGGGCGCTGTGCTGCGTGCTGGCTTTGACCGCTTCAGAGATTAGAATTGAAAACAGCTGCTCCTATTCTCCTTCCCAGATAGTTTTCCTCTAGAAATAGCGTGCCAGGCTTGGGGGGTGGGCAAAGAAATGGATGTGAATCACCCCCCTAGCAGCTCTGTGGGGAAGGGAAGATGAAGGGTGAGAGAAAAAGGAGGTGTGGGAAAATGGGGTCCCAGAATGTTCTGCACACAATGAGAAATGTGGATGGGAATTGGGCATCGGACTCTGGATTCACATCCTGGTTCTGCCACTTGCCAGCCTCTTGACCTTGGCAAGTGACTCATCCTCTCTGTACCTCGGGTTCCTCATCTTGTGAAGGGTTGTTGTCATGACCAAGTGAATTACACCTGTAAAGCACCTGGGTCTGGAACGCAGTGTGCCACATATATGTCAGTGATGAGTCCCCAAGCCTGCAGCCCGTAGAGAGTCAGAATTCCTCTCCGAAAGACGTCTTGAGTACTTAGCCTCCCCTTTCCAGAACTTCTTAGTCGGGGGGGAGTTGGAGGCCTGTGCACACACCTATGGGCCCTGCCAAATAGGAAGCTCTCAGAAGATGTGGACGCTCCTGAACTTGAAGCTGTCCCCTTCTCCCTCTGTCTTAGTCTGTTAGGGCTGCTATGACAAAATACCAGAGACTGTATTTATAAACAGCAGAAACTCATTGCTCACAGTTCTGGAGGCTGGAAAGTTCAAGATTAAAGTGCCAGCAGACTTGGTGTCTGGTGAGGGGTCTCTGCTTCATAGATGGCACCTTCTTGCTGCGTCCTCACATGACAGAAGGGCAAACAAGCTCCCTCATGCCTCTATTATAAGGGCACTGATCCCATTCATGAAGGCTGTACCCTCATGACCTGATCAACCTCCCAAAGGCCCCACCTCCAAATACCATCACCTTGGGGGTTAGGTTTCAACATGTGAATTTGGGGGCAGCACAGATATTCAGGCCATAGCACTCTCTAACAGCCAGAAGGAGTTCATAGGGACTCTGCATAAGGGAAGGCAAGAAAAACCAGTCTCCCAGAAAAGACCCTGAACAGTGACTCATCAGTGGATTGTGGAATCCAGGCTCCCAAATCATGGTGATGGTGATGAAGAGGACAACAATGGAAATAATCATCCACGGTCTTTAACTCTTCAAACTCTTTTTACAATTTCATCATTTGGAAAATGATGGGGTTGGATTAGATGAACTTTGAGGTCCCTCCTTCAGCTTCCAATTTCCCCTTTTTATAGTTCTGTCTCAAAGTAAACAAGAGAGGTTCTCAAATGGTGACAAGGTGGATGTGACCCCAACACCTCCCTTTCCACCCTACACCAGAAGCTGGTAGCTCCTTCAAATGCCTGTGAATGAATGAAGCTTTAGTATATGTTTTGCATGAAAGGATGTAGTCCTTGGGCAGCTGTTTTGAGGGTGTTTTGACAGGGTAGGAAGGAAGAAATTACAAATTCAGGGTCATCTTGGAGCCGTGAGGATGAGAGAGGGTGTGTGTATGAAGTGCTTAATTAAAACACTCAGTGGGAAACTCAGGCCACTTAACGAGAATATTTGGATTTTGGGAAAATGTGAGTCATCAAGCTTCCACGATTTGATGGAAATATCCCCTCCAGACAACTTAAATTCTTTTTCCTATGGTTCTGTGCTCACCAAACAGACTGTGGCTCCATATTGGAAAAGAAGGATTCTGGTGATCGTTCCCAGTCTGCCCTGCCTCTGGGATTAGCAAGCTGACATTTTGGTGGGTTTAGGTCACTCAGAAACCAATCACTTCTTGATGATAGAACTGTCAAGGTCACAAGGGTTGAGAAATGGGATCTTCAGCCCAGAGTGATTTCCTCCCTGTGAGAAACAGCCTGACCTCCTTAGCCATCAGTACCAGACATCTGTTCCCATGGCTAGTCTTGGGTCTGGACATCACATGCCACATGGACAGGTGTCCCAGATACAGTGCCCAGTGGGTCCAGAAAGACACCTCAGAGTCTGTTTTCACGCTGTGTGGATTGAGCTCCAGGGTTTATTGTGAAGGGGAGGTGAGGTGGGAGATGGCAGAGAAGGATGGGGGCAGGGGCAGAATAAAGTATATTGTTCTCTCTGGAAAATGGGAAAACTTACAGATGTAAACCCAGGGGTGTGATAGGCAGAATAATGACCCCCCCCCAAATGTCCAAGTCTTAATTCCCAGAACCAGGGAATATGTCATGTTCTTTATGCAAGGGGGAATTAAGGTTACTAATCAGCTGTCTTCAAGATAAAGAGAGAATCCTGGAATATCTGAGGGGCCAATGTAATGACAAGGGACTGTGATTGTAAGTGGAAGAGCGAGGTAGGAGAGTCAAATCAGAGTGGTGCAATGTGAAAAAGACTGGGGGGTGCCATTGCTGGCTTTGAAGATGGAGGAAGGAGCCACCAGCCAAGGAAATGGATCCTCCCTTCAGAAAGGAACACAACCCCACCCTCACTTCGGTTTTAACCCAGTGAGACGCACATCAGACTTCTGGCCTACAGAACAGTAAGAAAATAAATGTGTGTTGTTTAAGCCACTAAATAAATGTGTGGTCATTCATTGCAACAATAGGAAACCTATACAAAGGGGCCTGAGACAGGATCTCAGGCAAGAAAGGAGAAAATATCTTGAAATTATTGTTGCTATTGGATCCAAAGAGGGATAGAATGCCGGTTCTTGACCTGGCTGCACTGAGTTAACTGTCACTGAGTTCCAGGCTAATGCCTGCAGGTGGGTGGGGAAGGCGAGGGAGGAAGCCAGGGGTGGCTGATTAGGCAGAAAAGGGGGCCACATGAGCAGCTCTGAAGGCTGTTCCTGTTCAGAGTCACCACCCCCGTGGGCCCGAGGTAGCCTCTCCCTCTCAGTGCCTGGAGCAACCCTGCTAGAACTGTCTCTCCTTCACATTCCAGGACTTCACAGCATCTGCTCTGCATCGAGGGACTGTTTATTTCAGCACAGATCCCCACACACTGCTTGTTTCCAAGAGGCCACATGCGTCTGTGGTCCTGTTGGCTGGAAAGAGCCCAAGAGTCCTCTTCCATCAGCTGAAGTTGGGGGGTGAAGAGGAGACTCTTCTACTGAGCAGGGATGTGACAAGAGGACACTATGCCCCAGGGACACCCTGGTGGAAGGTGGCTCAGGACAGCAGGGTGGGCCTTGGGCTGGGTGATGGTGTTGGCACCCTTCCTCCATTCCTCCCCTGAGTGCTGTCCAGCCTGTGGGGCCAGCTGGAGCAGTGAACAACCTTCAGGCCATTCTCAAAAGAAAGTAGTAGACAGTTGTATTGCTTGCAAGGCTGTCATAACAGAATAGCACAGAACGGGTGGCTTAAACAACAGAAATTTATTTCCTCACAGTTTTGGAGGCTCAAAGTCTAAGGTCAAGGTGTCCTCAGGTCTGGTTTCTTCTGAGGCCTCCTACTTTGCCTGCAGATGGCCATCTTCTCCTGCATCATCACCTGGTCTTCTCTCTGTGTGCACATGTCCCTGGTGTCTCTCTCTCTTCTCATAAGGACACAGGCTTACTGGATTAAGGCCCACTCCAATGGCTTCATTTAAACTTAATTGCCTCTTTAAAGTCCCTCTCTTCAAATGCAGTCACCATTCTGAAGTACTGGGGGTTAGGGCTTCAACTTATGAATTTTGGGGGTGGGGACAAATCTAGCCTATAACAGCAAAATAATCTGATGGTTAAGAAAAGTCACTCTGAAGCTAAGTCTTGGCTCCTCCATTGCTTACCTGTTTGATCTTGTGCAAGCTGCTTAGTCTCTCTGAGCCTCAGTTTCCTCTTAGACACAATAATAATTCCTACCTCAAAGAATTTTTATGAGGATTAAATGAAATGAGAATGTAACTGCTTGGCACAGTGCCTGACACACGGTTATGTGTCTGATACCTGGGAACTTGATTCCTGGATGGTCAGAGAGTGTCTCTTATTTAGGTCCAAATCCCTGATAGTTAAGGAGGGACTTGGGCAGGGAGAACCCTGAACCTGGTGTAATGAAAAAGCAGCAATTTGAGATTGGTACAGATTCACCCCCACTCACACCCCAACTCCTCATGGCCAGGATTATTTGAATCCATCGCAACAAATACGTATTACTTTCTAGTGAGAAACAATTTTATGGAGTAGGCTGGGAGGGTATTGATAACCCCATTTCACAGATGTGGAAACACGGTTTCAGCAGGGACTGAACGCCAAGGTCATCTGCATAGTAAGCACCAGCGTCAGGACAGGCCCTGGTGCTATGAATCCCAGTGCAGGGAGCATTCCACACTCAATCACTCTTGAGATCACGAGTGTGCATCACCAGCAGCAACTCTGCTTCTGAATGAATGGGAAGATTGAGGAAATCAAGGGTCAAGTTCTGGCCTTGTGGGCAAAGTGCATGTGCAGCAGGGACGCTGGGAAGCTTGGAGGCTAGGCCTGGTCAGACTCAGTGTGTGGCAGGGACAAGGGCACCAGGCTGATAACTTGGCGTTGGGTGTGGGTGTGGGTAGAGGATGGCCACCTAGGACCCTCAGCTTTGGGATGGAAAAGGGAAGGCAGAGTAGGTGGCCGCAGGTCGCTCCTCCGCTTGGGCAATTGGCCCCTTTCACATTTTCCGAAGCTCCTCTCGGTCTTCATTAAGACCAGAACTCACTCAGAAAGCCCACACCAGTGTGAGCACCTTCTCCTTTCCAAAGCAGCTGTGCCAGGCTCCCTTGCAAAGTTCGATTCTTTGGTCTTCAGACCTTTAAGTCATCGGGTATGTGCAAACTAGGTCCTGGCATTTGTCTTTGGAAACCAGAGAAGGGATGGTCAGATATTTGGAGGCCACATCAGGCAGGAGGGTGATTCTAAAAGTAGCCAGAGGCCCTGAAAAACAAGCCAGAAAGAGGATAATGGGAGAGCGGGCTGGTTTAATTTCACTTTAGGGTAACCAGGGGATGTGGGAAAGGCTGGTGCCTATTGGCTTTGTGCGGGCACTGCCTGGGTTTTTTTAGCCACAGTCGCTCGCAGTCCTGTTAAAACAAATGATTGTGATTAGGAGGAAAAAGTGGAAAGGAGCCAGACTGAGCTCTCAGCCGCCACCCACGGGAAGCAGGAGAGAAATGGAAACAGATGCTTGGGCTGGCACTCGGCATTAATGGGCAGACTGTTGTCATGCTCGACTGGTTTGGCTAGTCAGCCAGAGAGCCCCAGGAAAATACAGAGCCTCTCCTCACACTGGCTTGTGGAGTGGCATCAAGATCACTGGGTTCCTCCTTTCTGTCCTTGGGGAGCCAGCTTTTGGGGAGGGGGTAATAGCCTAGCAGCAATCAGCTGTTGCTGGGCGCTGGGAGGGAGGCTGGGCCGAAACCTTCCTTGCCTGCTCCGCGGGAGTGCCCAGGACAAATGGCTCAAGACGGCAGTGCTAGTTCCCGCCTTCCTGTCCAAGGACTCCACAGTCAGTCTCCTTTCATTTCCTCTTCCCTGTGCCTGGATCCTGGCCTCCTTCCTGGGTTGCCCAGCAGAAGCACCAAGCCCATGCATCTCTCCCTCTTGCTCTCTCTCACTCATGCCTGAAGGGAGCAAAGCAAAGTGAGGATTTTCACACAAGGGAATACAAGTCAAGAATGGAAAAGACTGAACTACCCCTCCATTCAACCACATGAGTCAGTGTCACAGGCCAAATGCTGAGTGAAGGAAGCCAGACACAAAAGAATATGTACTGTGTGACCCATTTATACGGAGTTCTAGAACAGGCAAAGTAATCTATGGTGATGGAAGTCAGGAGAGTAGTCACTTGCTTGGTATTAGCTTGGAAAGGGCATGAGAGACTTCCTGGGCTGCTGGCAACGTTCTACAGCTTGACCTGGCTGGTGGGTATATGTGTGTACATATCTGTAAAAATTTGTCATGTAATATTCTACCTCATTATAAAAGCAAAAAGTATAAAACAAGCAAATAAGCCATAAAACAGGGTAAGCATTGCCTCCCAACACCACATTAAGTCACTTGTCTTGATATTCCCTGTATGACGACTCTTGTGGGCTTCAGGTTATGTAGGAGTGTATTTCAAAAGTTGCCCTTGTTGGTAATCTATTTAAATTCACTTTTCTTAGGAGTCATGCCTTCCGAGGCAGTACTCTGGAAAGGGTGGGTCTTCGTAAGCTTTGAAGAAGTCCTTTTGTACCTCTGGATGCATAAGGTGGGCCCACAGGTGTGACTCTAAGCGTGAAACACACGGATCCTGTCTTGCAAATAGCCACTCCCTTCTCTGGCCTGGGTAGGGAATTGTGCTGTGAGGAATGGAGTCAAGGGTGTCCCTGTCTGTCTTGGGAGGGGGCAGTTGTGGGTTCTTGGTTACAAGAACAACTACTTGTTTGGAGGTGCCTGGGCACCTGAAATACCTGATTCATTGGTTATTCACAGAGTGCATCTCCTAACTCACCAAAGTGTTCCTTTTGGAGCTGCTGAGCAGGTGCAGGTCATACTGACGTGTGGCGTCTACACCCTGCTTCCCCCTCCCTGCGCAGCCTTTGGTAGGACCAATGAGCAAAAGGGACAGGAAGCTATTGGGGCGGGCATGGCCACAGAGAAGGCATAGAGAGGCCTACATACTTTGTTCCTGGGCATTCATTTCTCCCAAGTAACTGGGAGCCCTGTGTTTAGCAGGGAGAGGGTAAGCTCTGTTATTAGTTTCTGTTTCTCCATAACTGACCCTCTCGGGTTACTCCAGGGGTATCTGGAGGGCAGCTGGGTTTCAGGTAAGTTCCTGCCAACTGTTTCCTTGGTTGATACTGTGGGGCAGAAGGAGAGCACAACAACCTTTTCTTCAAAGCTGGAATACAGCTAGCTGCCTCAGAAAAGTGCTGACACACAGCCCGGATGCGATCAGACACATTTCTCCCATTTTCTGCTGCTCTCGGTGAAAGCTACTGGTGTTTGATGAGCGGAAACAAGCCGCCCTGCTGAGATTTCCTGCCAGTGCCAAGTGTTTCTGCCAAGAGTGCTGAGCGTCCGCCATGTCGAGAGGTACCTTCGTGCAGTCTGGTTCGCTGCACGGCGGCGGGCCCGCGGCGGGTGCTCGGGCTAGAGCAGAGGCGTTGCGTTCCCCGTCCAGTGGCCATGTTCAAGAGGGTGTATGTGTGTGTGTGTGTGTGCGTGCGTGCACATGCATGTGTGCACACACATATACATACACATCATGAGGCCCAAGGCTTGTGTGGAGGGTGGCTAGTCTGACCCTGTCAATGCTACCCTGAAGCTCTGCTTGGAAATACTTTCCTTACCTTAACATACTTTTTAGGAAAAGAATAATTCCCCCTGGAACTGTATCTTTCCTCTACTTCCTGGGTTTATTATTCCTGGTCAAAAGGAGATTCAAATCACCCATAAGAATCTTATAACTACTTCTTCAGCAGCATTTCTTAGGTCTATAATTCTGTGCAAGTCTCTATTGAAGCCAGGAGATGCTACTAGTTATCTTTACAATTCTGTGGATCACTGAGAGGCCTCCTGTGCTGTTGGGAAATGAAAATCTGCAGCTAGGGAGCCCACGGATGGGGCTGGACACGCCTTTCCCTCCCACATGTAGTGGTGTATTAATAACTGGGATAATTGCACCCATAATGATCCCAGCAACATTAATTTCTCTGATGCACCCAGAGGAAAGCCTGCGAGTACATTGACAAAATGATGTGCAATTTGGGTCTTTTTCTGGGACTTCCATGCCAGGTCTTTGCAAAACCTCTTCTTGTGAGCCTCTGCCCCTCCTCCTGCCCGGGCACAAACTGCTCAGAACCTCACTGACTTTTTCTCTTTTTCCTCCAATCCATTTCTTTTGAAGAACTATGAGGAGCTGTATGTCCACAGGGCAGTGGAAAGGAGACCCCCTACCGTTGCTCCTTCAGTCTAGCAATATGGTATAATCTTACAGTGTCCCAGGATTGCAGAGAGGAACAGGGAAGAACTCTGCCCGTTGTCTTGGCATGGCAGGAATTTCCCCCGGATATCCCTGTGGTACTTGGCTTACCCTGAAATCCAAATGAAGACAAGAGGACAAAGGCCAAGCCACACAGCAGTAGCACCACCACCAAACTGCCCAGAAGTTACCATGGATAGAAACTGGAATCCCCATTGGTTTTTCTTTCTAAAACACAACTTTTACTAAATACTGTGAGTTGGCCACTGTTAAGACAATGGACCTGTCTAGGCATCTTGTCTAGGAATCAAGGGGAGAAAGACATTGTGGGGCCTAAGAGCAGATGAATTGCTCCAAAGAATGGAAAACAAATGAGCCGAGGTATAAATGGATGGAAAAACAAAAGGAAGAGATTCTCCAAACAATGCAGACTATTGAAGGGAAGGGGGCTGTGGACAGAGGCCCAGGTCGTGGGACCAGCTGAGGAGTGGTGGGATAGGGTAGTTTAGCTGTCAGCACACAACGGAGGAAGAGTGTCTTCTCTCCCTCTCCTTGTGAACCATGAAAACGCTGTGCTCCTTTCATTTTCTTGCTGCAATAAGTATCTGCCCTGCTGCTGGCGGTTTTGTGGCTCTAAAAGAGAGGGCGATACCAAGGTCTGCCTCCCGCCCCCTTGCTCCCTCTCCCAGCCTGGCTTGCATCAAATGTTCACAATGGGTACAGGCCGTTACTGTCTTCCTGAGACTGGGCTGTAGTGAGGCCTGTGGCTAATTTTAGGGGAACATATGGACTCCTGTGTAACTTGACCTCATTGTCCATGTTTATAATGGAGCCGGCAGGAACACAACAATGGTCCTGGTCTTCCCCACCACCCATGGGAGGCATGGTTGAGGGTATTTTCTTTCTTTCTAGAATACATGATCATCTTGCCTTCAGGGCACATTCACAAAAGTCATTACGGGGAGACTGGTCTGTGGACAATGAGGAACTGTGGTGTGCAGGGAGGGGCTTCTTCCACCTGGAGCCACCAAGACTCAGTCCTCTCATGTGGCAGTGAAGACCAATGGCAAGCTTTGTGTGGGGAGGGAACAATCCCCACCTCCCACCACCACCAGGCCCGGACTTTCCACCTGTCAGCAGAGTTCCTGGAAAATCAGCCCCAGCCACCCGTAGGGTCTTCCTCTCATAGTGGTGGCAGCCTTGGGACTCTGGTTCTTCGGAACTCATCACAGTTTACTCAGACTCCTTGGGGAGACGCAGGCTGGAGAGGATTCAGCATTGGGAGATAAGGTTCAGGTCTATTCATAGGCCAGGATCATTGGACATTTGAGATGGAAGGAAGCATAGACACCTCCCATTTCCAACATCTCATTTCATAGGAACAGACAAGGCCCTGAGAGGAAGGTAAGTGACCAGTCTATGGTCACACAGGTAGTGAGTGTCAGAATCAAGGTTAGGGCTAAAATCTCCCTTCCGGGGCACTGTGTAAACCCTCAGGTAACATAAGGGCAGTTTTCAAGGACCCTAGCATCAAGCTGGGCCCTGTTTGTAACGTGGACAGAGACAAATGGTTCACTTTTGCTTATGTGTATACCAAGTGACAAATGACCTTTCCTTTTCTCAAAAAAGAAATAACTCCCTGTTGGGAAAATATAGGAAGATGGTCAGGGTCCCTTAGATGTTCAGAATCTTGCCAAGCATTTGCTGTGAATAGGTTGTGTGTGGGTGGAGTTACTGCGCCTGCGCAGCGCTGCCACTTTGGCTGGAGTTCACTGCCTTGTGTGGCCGTGCCCTCTGTGCAGCCATGCTTTCCAACCTGCGGCTTCCAAGGACCTATTTGCCAGTTACCTAGCTCATAGACCTGCGTGTGAGGGGTCTGGTGACCCAGCCGGGCGTGTGAGGGGTCTGGGGACCCAGCTTGGCATGTGAAGGGTTTGTGACCCAGTCTGGAATGGGCTTGAGGGGTCTGGGAGCTCCTGACCCAGCCCCAGCTTGACAATTGGCCCAGCTGGTGCAGGATTACCAGCAGGTAAAAGAGCCCGACAACTGGCGTGGTTGAGTAGCTTTACAGTTGGCGTCATGAACACGATTAAGAGCGCTACACTCCCCATCCAGGGAGAAACAGACCTAGCCTCAGAGGGTTAACTGGAACTTGACAGAATTAGAGCAAACTAGTCAAAAGGCCTAGTGATGTCATGCAGCTAATACCTTAATGGGTCTCTAGGGCTGCAGCTAATACCTATTATGGCTTTCTTTCTTTTTCCCTTAATGGGACCGATTTTCTCCCTAGGGACAGAATGAGTGTCCCTCACTCTACTGCAAACCCTTTCTTTGCAGGCCCACACCTCTAGCAGGACCTCCATATGCATTTGCTCTCCTTGGTGCTCCTGGGTATTATTATTCCCTCTCCACAGAGGAGGCCACTGAGGCTCAGAGAGATGACTTACTCAAGGTCACAGCACTAGGAAGGGGCTGTGTCAAAATTCAAACCCAGGTCTGCTGACTCCACAACCCAGGTGCTCTCTGTGACATTTTTGTGGGTCCTCTGCCTTTGACTGTGGAGGGACCATGAAGCCAGGCAGCGGATAGGGGACTTAAGGGAAGAAGTCGTAGAGGTCCCAGATATCAATGCCAAATGGTCACTTGGGAGCACCCTGCTGCATGACCCAGCCTGCCCTTAATTCTGGGCCACCCCCCGTGTGTCCTCCAGTCCCCCTGTGATCACTCTCACCTCGACTTGGTCCCCCATATGTTGTTCCTCTTTCCAAGCCTCAAAGCCACTCTCAGGAGAAAACAACTTTTTGTTAAAGCCAAATGGGTTAGGTTTGGTTCAGCAAGCTTTTTACTCCAGCTTATCCCCAAGTCACTCAGCCCTGGGTCTTTAAACACACACACACACACACACACACACACACACACACACACACACCCCAAAGTGGAATCTCTTTGCTTGGAAAAAAGAAAATGAAACAGCAGCTTTAGAAGCAAATTTTACTAATTCTTGCCACATTGGAGAAGAAGCAAGAAGTTTCCTATGCCCAGAAAATGTAAAACTGCATTTTAGGGAAATTGAGTGTTCAGAGAAAGAGGGAACACAGGACAGTATGGGAGAGAGAGTTTGTGTCAAGAAAAAGAGAATGTCATGGAGGTGTGAGGGGGGAAAGGACAGAGGTAGAAGGATGGAGATAAATGGAGAAAGGCCAATGAATGTTTACGTCTCTTCAGATGAAATCAGCACATGTGACTGTAAGCTCAGAGAAGGTGACTGGACCCAGAAAGCAAACTCCCACGTTCTCCTTGGAAAGATGATGGATATGAATGGAATATCTTAGTAATGAGTCATGAGCCGGAAAACCTGAGAGAAATCCTGTCTAAGGCAAGAGTAGCTGGGTCCTACAGCCAGCATCATCTCTCAGTTAGAAGTTCATCGAAGTGCTGGCTGGAGCCCCATGTGGAAAAAGAGCAGTGGTAAGCTCTGCGGGGTTGAGGAGGCAGGGCTGGGGCAAATGCAGACACACAATTTAACATCCACCCACAGAAGCTGACCTCCAAAATCTAGAGTTATTGAAATTGATAGAATGCTTAGAAGTTTGCAAAATGCTTTTACATCATAAAAATCTTCCTAGGTAGGCAGGGCAAGTGTGGGAGCATTTTGCAGATGAGAAAACTGGAGCCCAGGCATATTACTTAGACATGGTGAGAACAGGGTGGAACCAGTAGATTTCAAGTCTACTTTACTTCAGGCTAATACATACCCCTTTAGCTGGGACTATGGGTCTCCTTTTCTGGGGAAAAGGTACCTAAACAAAATCAAGCTTCTGTTCTCAAGGAAGAAGGGGCAGATGGTGCTGAATGGACAGTCTACAGTTGCCCATCACACATTCAGTCATTCCTGTACTGAGAGACCTTCAGCTTGTTTCCAGTATTTTGCTCGTGCACACAATATTACATAAATAGTCTGGCATGCTTACTATTGCTCTCAGGTGCTTTTATTTCTGTAAGATAGATTTCTCCAAAGTGGGACTGCTGGCATCAAGAGCATGTGAATTTTAAGTTTTAATATGTATTTTCTAATTCTTGACAAAAATGTTGTGGCATCTGTGCTCCTCAGCAATGGTGGGAAAGCCAGTCTATCCACATTTTCTCTAGCATTCAGTTTACTTTCCATAGTACTCTGCCACCACCTTTTGGGAAACATTTGCTGATTGCCAAGTAGACATGCTTATAGTGGCCCAACAAGTTAGTATTAGTCAATTACCTTAAGATGCTTGACTCCTGAAAGACATCTGTTCTTAAATGACAAATGAAGCCAGTCTGGAATTGATAGGTTTTGCCAAAGCTGCAAATGCCACAATCTCTGGAACTTGAGTTAGGTGGTTTTCTCCCTTCATTTCATTGATGTACACACTATAATGTGCCTTGTTCTTATGCTATGTATTAACTGGTGCTAAGCCACTTATAACATTCCCAGTATTTCTTGAGTTTACTCTTAGAATATCTTGGAAGGTTTTCATTTGTTTTTCCTTTTGGTTTTTGCCCTTGACCCATTCAGAGAGATGTGTCAGGAATCAGCCACGCCGGTCACCTGGCACCTGGAGTAGCTACTGTTTAATAGTTATTGCCTCGATGTTGGAGGAATTAGCTTAAGAGAGAAGGCTGGGGTTCCAACATGTATCTACTTTGCCAATTCAAAGCCTATTTTGCAGGCACTGTTTGAGGGTCTTTTTCAGTGTGATGATGCAGCTTATACATGTCACTATGCCATTGTTCCACATGGCAAGTGAGAATGATGACTGCCTGGTAAACCACAAGCCACTTAAGGTCCCAACACAATTCTTAGATATCCTTTGCTTAGCAAAAGTCTGTGTTTGTATGCTTATGGTAACTGTGGGTTTCTTTATCAGTGGCTATCTTGTTCCGGGGATCAGTTCTTAGATACAGAAGACATCACATTCTCTGGAATCACATTAAGAATCTGAATTGGGTCTTTAAGAAATCTCTGATAATATTTACAAGGCTCTTTATTCCAATATAATTAATTTAATTTAAAAAAAAATATATATTGCAAATACATCAACAATGGAAATTTGCATTTGAATGAGCATAGATTACAGTATCACCAATATTTTAAAGTTTGACAATTCATGTAGAACGAAAAGATTTTTTTCTTCAAATGTGCATGCTTATAACTTTTATCCATGCTTCCCTCTTTTTTAGCTATTTCACATTTGGAGCTCACTTCATGAACTTGAGTGTCTTAAATTTATGCACAAATCCGATTTTCGTAATTTAAATACTTTCAACATATCTTTATTGAGTTCCTCCCTGTACGAAGCACTAAACAGGTTAGAATGAATCACAAGAACTTTGTAGGTATAGAAATACCACCTTTAAAATCATAGTAAACCAACACCTGTTCTATGTAACTTGGGGGTGAGAATTGGTTGATCGCAGAAAAGCAGAGTCGCTTCTGGGTTTGAATCCTGCCCCCAACTGCATGACCTTGGGCAAGTTACTCTCCTTTTCTATGCTTTCGGTTTTCACATATGTAAAATGAGAGTAATAATTGTACCTACCTCATGGGTTATTGTGAGGATTAAAGGAGACACTTCACACAAAGTATTTAGAAGTTTCTGGCCTATAGTAAGTGCACAATACATAGAGTTACCATCTTGGAAGAGAAGGCAATTTTGCAAGTATTTCCTTCCTTCAGCTCAGCAGTGCTAACTGGTGGGGAGGAAGGAGACCCAGGAGAGAAAGAGAAGGCACAGTAGAGCCCGGAGAGGGGTGTGTGTGTGTGTGTGTGTGTGTGTGTGTGTACTGAAAATGTAGACCAAAGAGGGATATTAGACTGTGTGAATTACAAAGGGCTGAGAAATGAGAGGACCCAGTGATGACAAAGAACTGGTCAGGGAGGTGTGAGGGAGCGTGGAGGTGAGCAGGTTAAGGGGCTAAGGTTGAAGAGAATCAGCACCGTGAGTTTTGGAGAGGAGGCAGGACCATGTCATGCGGTCCAGTTGCAGTTGTTATACTGTGGAACAAAGGTCACCAGCAGGGAGGAGGGCACAGAAGAGGACAGTCAAGATACTGGACAGGACATTGACACGAGGTTGAGGTCATCAAGGATGATAACAAGGGAAGGAGGGAATATGTGAACCAGGACCCGGCAGGGACCTGGAGAAGGTGGTGTGACCAGATGGTAAGGACTTGACTGGCATGACCCAATGGCATGGACTTGACACTGTCTCCTTTTCCCTTTGTGCTGAGGAGCCTAGAAAAGCGAGGCTTCTGTAGGGAAGGGCAGTGAGAGGCAGGATGTCAACTGGCCGGCGCAGGTTTAGGTTAAGGTGAAGGGAAAATTACGACTAAATGGACAATAGGGTGGGTTTCCACGGGGCACTGTGGAAAGGTGGGGAGTCAAGAGGCCGCCTGATAAAGAGCAGGAGTGGGATTTCAGGCCAGCTGGAGAGGCGCGAGGAGGTGTGGGGGTGGGGAAGTGGTTCACGCACATGCAGTTACAGGCGGAGGAGCTGAGACCTAGAAAAGGAAGCAGTGGTTTCAAAGAACTCCTCCTCGGAGAGTCTGTGGCTCTGCCATAACAAGCAAGCATAGTAAAAAAGAAAGAGGAAATGAATCAACTTGATGATTCTCCTCGGAGGAGGAGTGGAACATTTTGTTCCCTGGTGGTCTGAGCAGCCGACCAAGCCTCCACCTCCCAGCGGCCAGAACCTCGCCCATGCTTGGCACTGGCGCTGGCGTGGTAGCTTGCTGGGTCCTGGAGGGCACACATGCGTGTGGCGTCGTCGTCTGGCCCTCCCCAGCCACGCAGCTGAGACCGACCTGCTGCAGGACACTCTGTGGTTTCTGCTAATGCTGAAGGGAGCTGAATGGCTAATTCATTCCTGGCACCTCTGGGGACCATGAGCTCATCGTATCATTAAAGGAAGAAGAATAAACAGCAACAGGGGAGCTGCTCAGGAGTTGAGCAAACCTCTGGCCCTCTATACCTCCCACACATCTTTGGAGAAACAAAAGGGCAGAAGAGCCTGCAGTTCCTGGCTGTGCCCCTGCCTGCCTTTCTGTCTCCACCACCAGCTCCAGGCCAGGGCGCCACGGCAGCCCTCCTGCCAGTCTTTCTTACGCATCTGTGGGTACCACCCGCATTTCCAGATCTGTGACAGAGCCCAAGGGCCTTTCACCCAAGATAAAATCATTCTTCCTGATCTTGGATTTTCACACTTTCATTTCCTAGTCCTTTTCTCTGGTTCAACATAACTCTTGCTTTTCAAAGACACAGCCAAGAAAGTTTTCCTCGGAAAACACTTTGCTTTCTCTCAACTCTGAGTCATCTCCTGTCTTCTTCCACCTGTCTGGAATGTCCCCTTCCTTCTCTCTCTGAAGAGATGCCAGAAAGTATATCAACAATTGCTAGAAGATCTGTTTCTGGTCCCTCTCTTGGCTCCCTTTCCTGTAGTCTCTCTAGAAACTCTCTCTTCTCGCCTTTATATTTTACACCTTCTAGAGCCTCAGTGTCTCAGGGTTTCTCAGTACTGTATGTGCCTGTGGGGAAAATTATGCCCCCACCCCAGGTCACTTTCTTTCTTTTTAAAAAAATTTACTTATTATTATTATTATTTTTGGTGACTTGCCAGCGTGGGGATCCAAACCCATGACCTTGTTGTTATAACACTACTCTAACACTGAGCTAACTGGCCATCCCTCTGGGTTACTTTCTTAGTGACGCATTCTACTTATTATATCAATCAAGCTAATTAGAATTTTAAATCACCCCCACCCCAAATAAAGCAAGGAGGATTCCTATTTTGCTTTATTTATTGTTTTTTTCTTAGCTTTTTTTTTACATTACTTAATATACAGTGGGACCCTTTCACAGTACACCCCACAATAACTTAAACAAAGAGAACATCTGATGGGCAGCTGGTTCCTGTCTGCAGCAGGTTCACCCCAGCATTTCATTACTCTCACAACAACCCATGCTTTACACTGTTGAGTTTTTCGGCCCCTACCATAGTATTATATTAGTGTCTTATTTTACTACATGTTTTTTGCTTATTTATTTGCTCATTGTCTTCTCCTCCGGTGGAATGTAACATCCATAAGGACAAGGATTTTGTCCATTTGGTTCACTCCCGTGGTGCTCCCGGTGCCCAGAACAGTTCCCAGCTGTCCTAGGCTCTCAGCGAATGTTTACTGGATGTTGGATGAATGCCCCCATTCGTCCCTTCTCCCAAGTTGGGACCCTTAGACCTGCTTTCTTGGTCTCTGTCCAAAGGGCCTCCTCTGGGGGTTAATAGGGTTAGTGAATTTGGCTAACTGGCTAGCCAGCTATTGTGTAGAAAGGGGTCCAGTCCTTAAGAGTGAATCCTCTGAGAAATGAGGACAACAGCCCAGCATTACTTTGAGAAATAAACCTGGTGCTGCTAGAGTGAGGCTGTGTCCTGGGGTAAGTTTCCCGATCTAGGAAGAGCCATCAGACCTGACCGGGAGGGGCCACTTGGTTCATGAACCTTCATGCGTTGGCTTTAATTTTAATAACCTCTGCGATCCAGATCTTGAAAGTGCTTACATTTCAGGGGCAAATAAAATGGAGACAGCTTGGTTCAACAGCCTCCAGCCTCTGCCAGTCTCACCCTGAGGCACAGCTGGGCAGTGGCTGGGGCTGTGGTTTTTCAGGAAGCCCACCTGGCTCAGGCCTGGGCCTTGACAGAACCAGGGTGGGCAGACCCAGTGGGGGCCAGGCTGGGAAGGGACCAGCCTGAAAGATGTGCACTTCAGGTTCAGGTGAGTATTGGGGTTGGGAATGAGCATGGTTTGGGTGGGAGCCAGATGGGACTCATTATTCAATGGTCCAGGCTCAATCCAGGAATCAGAGTGGAGCAAGCAACTGACAGAGAACCAGAGGAGGGCCTGGCACAGCATCCGTGTGTGAATTAGAGAAAGATGCTGCTCTGTGCAGAAGATAGGAGAGGATGTCTCCTCCCTACAGTGGGAGGTGCCCTGGTAGGGACAGGAGAAAGCCAAGCCCTGGGACAAGTCAAGGACATGGTGTGAGGTCACTTGACAGGAGACAGATTGAAGGATGAAAGTTCTGGTCCCCCAAGAATGGGGTACCGGGCAAGGAGCCCAGTCAGTTCCTTGGTAAAGAAGCAACAGAAACCCTATTAATGGGAACAGATATATCAAGGCCCAGGTATGTCAGCATTGAGAATAACTAGGGTAGTGAGGGGATCTCCACTCCCTGCCTGTACACTGATGGCCCCTGAGCACAAGGTGCAGCTGAAACCACAGGCAGGCATTATATGGCCCCAGCAGTGCAGGCTCTAGATGAGTCCAGAAAGATCCATTTCTGTGGTTTACTGTGGCTCAGTGGCTCTCTAAGTGTGGCCCTTGGACTAGCAGAATCCTCATCATCTGGGAACTTGTTAGAAAGGCAAATTCTCAGGCCTGCCCCAGACCTACTGAATTGGAAGCTCTGGGAGTAGGGCCCAGAAACCTGCATTTTATCAAGCCTTCCAGGTGATACTGATACACTACATATTCAGAACATTCCTATAGCTGAAAAAGCCTAAGCTCTTGTTTTAGTGGTTGTGTTGGGGCTGGGAGATGGAAGAATACCCATGTGTGTGCAAGACACAAAAGGCAGATGTTTATGGGAAATGTCCACCTGCAAAACCAAGGCAAAGATTCTTGATTAAAGCCTGGAGAATGAACTTGTGGCTAGTAATTATTCCACCCTCAAATGGCATGGGGGAGGTTTTCCTTAGTCCTCATTCCATCATTAAGGTATCATTTCTTAGAGTCAAAGGGAAATGTTGAGTATTAAAGGATTTTGAAGAATGATTATTTATTCTGTTGGGCATGATAATAGTGTTGTGGTTGTGCAAGAAAATGTCCCTATTTTTTTGGAGATGCATGTTCATGTATATGGGGGTAGAAATGACATATCTTGTACTTGCTTTAAATAAAACATTTCAGCAAAGACAAAAAAGGGAAAAGGGATAGAGCAAATGTGGCAAAATCCTGATCATTGCTCAATCTGGGTGAGGTGGATATGTGCGTTTGTATTGCTAGGGGACTACGCCAGTTGTCAGGTTGAAGCAATAACCACGCTAATTGTATGGCTGGGCAAGTCATACCTAAAGCCAAAATGTTTCATTATTTTAATTAAACTAACTTTCCATTTGTGTTGTCAGGGCTAGGGCTCAGACCCTTCAAACCCATTGTACAGACTGGGTCACCAACCCCCTCACATGCAGGTCCATGCTCTACGTAATTGGGAAAGATCTTGGGAGCTGTTGGCAGATGACACAAGCTCAGTTCTCAGTAGCAGCAGCTTGCAGCAGTAGAAGTGGTGGCCTCTCAGGGCATCCCAGGGGCACTGGCAGCAACAGCCTCCAGCAGCAGTAGTAGCCTCCCATGACTCCCCCAGTCCTGGGCATCCCGGGGGTGGGGGGCCCCATGGATCCGAGCCACTTGTCTTTTATGCTTAAGTCCATAACCCAGGACACCTGGGCACACACACAATTACATTAGTCAATGGCCAAGGAACACCTGGGCACATGTGTATATTTACATCAAATACTTGGCAAGATTCTGAACATCTGAGGGGCCCTGACCATTTTCCTATATTTTCCCAGCATGCATTCATTGTATTATTCTCTCTACTTCATTGTATGTTTGATATTTTTCATTGAAAAAAAGTGTGAAACAAGCTGAGAAGAGAACTGACGTTAGACACACAAAACCAACCTCGTTTTGTGCAGTCGGCTACTGCCTCAGAGTGAGCTAAAGAGGGGGGCTGTCTCTTGGGGAGCAGTCAAGCAGCATACCTTCAGCCTCGGCACCAACCCAACCTCCTGACCCAGAGGGGCACCACCCTGCCCACCTTCAGAATCCCCCACCTGATGTCTTCACAGGAGCCAGAGTGGCTCAAACCTGCTACACACACCTGTGGGAACCAGAAGTGGCCCAGCTTGATCTCAATTTTAGGGGAAAGGGAAGTTCTGCATCATTAAATAATATAGGCCCCAGGCAGAGGATCAAATGTCAGACAGAAAGGAAGGGGAACCGTCCCTCCCCGGCCGGCTCCCCACCCAGCTGCTAGGAGCCGTGGCCTCCTCCCCGGGAAGCGCTGGCCCAGCTCAGCCTCGGCTTTCTTTAGGCTTTTCTTTGGGCTTTCTTTTGGACTTTTATGAGGGCTGCTTGGTTTTTTTACTTTGAGCCCATTCAATACTTTTTAAATGCAGGGCTTTGCTGCTGTTTAACCACACAAAATGACCTTAAGTCATTTTCCTCATTGTCTAATTTCTGCTTAGGGATGTTTTGGTGGACAATCCAGAGGCTGCAGGGGCTCAGCGTTGGCTCTTCACATTTCCAGTGCCCACTGGAAGAGTCCAATTTTAAAGCCTAGATTGGTAGAGTTCATTTTCTTTTGTTTACTGCTGTGCTACAAGGTTTACTGTTGTTGTTGTTGTTGTTTTTAATGTCACTTTTTTGGGGGGAAGAAGGGCAGGGGATAAGGTTTATCTCAACTCTGAGTCTCAGGTGGGCACAGGAATGATGCTGACAGCTCATCGTCTTTATATTGTCTCTAGAAATCTCCAAGCCTAAAGTTCATCTTCCACCTTCATTTCCTGGGTGGCCTTAGCATTTTCTCATGGAGTACAACCTCCATGCTCGTTTGAAGGGGAAAGCTCTATCTTCCCATTTAAAAAAACCCAAAAAACAACTAAGGGTCTTCTTTCAATACAGAGGTCAGGGAACTGTACAATGATATTGGCTGTGTTTTTGCATTCCCTGAGCATTTTAGAGTTCCCATTGCTAATTGTCCATGATGTTTTGGTAAAACAAGACACAGGTTTACCCTTTTGTTCCAGAAGAGGAAACGGGTCTATTGACTAATAGACCAAGGACACACAAGGAGCTCTTAGGCAGGGATGTCTGGCATTCCCGTCCTTCATGTGTTTATTTAACACACTTTGTATTGAATGTCCACACAGGTCAGGCTCTGTGCTGGCCACTTGAGCACAGGAGGGAAGACGTGGACTCCGTGCTCGAATGACTCCAGTCCCTGGGGAGAGTGACACCAACAGCCGCAGCACACATGGGCACTGCTGCGACAGAGCTGTGTGTGGAGTGGGGTGGAGAGAGGACTCCCTCCATGTCTCTTGGGCAGGCAGAGGTGTCCACACTGCCTGGGCTTTTACTACCTGTATAGCCTTGGACATCATTCTTAATCTGTTTCTCCTATAAATTAGGGATAAAATAATGGCTATCTGATAGGCTTCATGGGAGGATGAAATGACACCATGCAGGTAAAGCGTCTGTGCATATATTAGATACTTGCCATATTCACTACTTCACGTCTTATGTGCGCACGATGTAAGCCCCTGCTAGTTTAGAACCTTGAAGACCACCACTCTGTCCAACATCATCCTCCTAAAAAACACTTTTGACTCCCCATTATCTTCCAAATTAGGTACAAATGTCTCTCATAGGCCTCTTAAATGTAATAATGATAGCTAACGTTTTTTGAGTACTTACTGAGTGACAGGTGCTTTTCTCAGCACTTTTCATGTGCTTAGTTTATCCTCTTCCCCCAGCCCTCTGTGTTAGAGTCTGAAATTCCAGCCTACGCCAAGCCTTCCGCAGAAAAGGGCTAGGGAAGGACCTAAGGAAAGTTTAAGAATCAACTTGCAGGGCGGTGGAGCCAAGGTTAAAGGGACAGGCTCAGTTCTCCTCTCCATGGGAATGGTCGTTAATACTGGAAAGAATTCGGCCTCCCTGGCCCCTTGCCTCCAGGCTGGTTCAGATAAGAGATTATAATTGTTATGGAGCTAGCCCAGGCCCCACGATTGAAACAGAGATAATTCTTTGCTATTTAACACGAAGCTGGAGTCCTTTGGAGACAAATTGGAAAAAGAGGAGGGGAGGCAGCAGGGGAGAAGGGAGACCTATTTAATCTCTTTATTTTCAGGAAAACAATCATTTTAATGATTTGCCCTTTAATTTATAAAACAAACACAGCTGTGGCTTGACACCCTTTATCTGATTTCAAAGGTGTTAACCTCCCAGTGCCGCCGGGCTCCAGAGGGGCAGCCCAGTGCGGAGGCTGAGAACCGCTGCCCGGAGTTGGGGAGCAGGGGCTGGGACACCCAGCTGCTGCCACAGCTCAGTCCCCTCCAGTTGATGAGCGAAAAAAAAACCCATATTTGCAAATGGTTTCAGATCAAAACACACAATTCTTGGTAGTAAAGAATCCTCACATCTGTGCAGCCCAGAGCAGACAAGCCACTTGCCCCACGGTATCCCTCTTCACGCTCATAAATCCAGGACTGTTGGTTTCATTGGCTCCACCAAGATGTAGGGCCATGCCTGGCACTTAGTAGGCCTTATGAAAAGTTCTTTCAATCAAAAGTCACTTACGTTAAGTGCCATGTGGAATCCTGGATTGAATTCTGGAACAGTAAAAGGGCATTAGTGGAAAAACGTGGAATTTAAGCCCGTAGTTTGGTGAATAGTAATAGCCAATGTTCATTTTATTAAGTGCTGTGTGATTATGTTGTAAGATGTTAACATTAGTGGAAACTGGGAGTACAGGTGTATAGGACTGTCCGTATTAGCTTTGCAATGTTTCTGTAATATTCCAAAATAAAGTTTGTCATTAAAAAAAAATTCTGAGGTTAGAAAAAAGACAGTTATAGAGGCACATGAAGAAACAAAACACGACATAAAAGATGACATTGCCCCCATGAGGCTTTGACAAAAAACATGTATATCAAAGAGTTGTGAGAAATCAATGAGAATACGGATAAGTGACTAGTGCTTCTCAAACTTTTTTGTGTACAGGGGTACCTCAGATGGTTGAGAGAGAAGGAAGAAGCTAGAAATTTAGCCCGATGGTTCTAAAAAATTTCTTTGGAGACTTTATCTTTAAAATCATAAATATTTTCATTTTTTTCTTTAAATGTTTGTTTTATATAAAATAATGATTCTGCCCCCACAATTTCAAGTAAAAATTCTTGAATACTTGGGGAAGAATTTCCATGTTCGTATTGTGGCTTTCAGTACCCCCTGGTTATACATTTGTGACCACAGAAATATGTATATGTTCCTGGAAAACAGCAACAATTAAGAAATCCTCATTACCTACCCTTTTGTGTTCTGGAAATGGGTAACTGCAAAGGACCATCCTGCCCTTGAACATTCCAATGAAATTTTTCCACATGAATCCCATAATATTTGGGGATGACTCCCTTGCCTACCTGCCTCTATAAAACCTCAGGTCTCCTTCCTTTTCTTTGATACTGTGGGAGGAGACAAAAATTTTACCTCTACCTTCTTAGAGGTTTTTTGGTTTGTTTTTGTTGTTGTTTTTTCAACTGGGGTTGAGAATTAAATTGACATAAGACTGACCAACAGGAGAAAAGCATACAAAGTTGTTTAACACTCATACAAGTTTTAGGTGGCACGGGAGCCTTCATAAGGAAATGACCCAGAGAAGCAGTGAGAGTCTGAATTGGACAAAGGGCAGTAAGTTGTTAAAAAGCTACTAAATTGTGGAGGTGGGGGAGCTTAAAGATAAGAATTCTTTTAAAAAGGTCTGTACAGAATTCTCTTGGTCTCAACTGTTGTCCTTGAAGATAAAAATATTGCTTTCCTTCTAGGTAGTATAGGGAGAGCATCTTTCACATGGGAATTTTATCTCCTGCTGCTCAGAAACAGAAGGAAGAGCAGGGTGATCTTCTTGTACCTGCTGTTTTTTAAGTGCCTCTAACACAAAATAGTCAATATACCAAACTGGTACATTTTTAACTCTTTCAATGCATTCTCATTAATGAACATTCTTGCTATTGCAGCGGCCTGAATAAAATCTTTTTATTTTATTTAAAAAATTATTTTATCTTCATTTTTAAATTTTAACTTCTCAATATACATTGTAGTTGATTTTTGTGACCCTTTACCCATTCCTCTTTCCCCCCTCCATCTTTCCCCTCCCCCCACAAGTACATCACATATGTTCACTTGTCTTAACAAGTTCAAAGAATTGTTGTGATTGTTGTGTCTTCTTCCCTCCCCACCCTTTCTTTGTGTGTTTATTTATTTATTTAATTTTAGCTCCCACAAATAAGTGAGAACATGTGGTATTTCTCTTTCTGTGCCTGACTTGTTTCTCTTAATATAATTTTCTCTAAGTCCATGCATGTTGTTGTCAATGGTAGTATTTCATTCTTTTTTATAGCAGAGTAGTATTCCATTGTGTAGATATACCACAGTCTCCTTATCCACTCACCTGATGATGGACATTTGGGCTGATTCCAACTCCTGGCTATTGTAAATAGTGCTGCAATAAACATGGGAGTACAGGTATCCCTTGGGCATGATGATTTCCAGTCCTCTGGGTATATTACCACCAGTGGAATAGCTGGGTCATATGGTAGATCTATCAGTAACTGTTTGAGGAATCTCCATACCATTTTCTGTAAAGGCTGAACCATTTTGCAATCCCACTAACAGTGTATAAGAGTTCCTTCGTCTCCGCAACCTCCTCAGCATTTATCATTCTCAGTCTTTTGGATGTTAGCCATCCTGACTGGAGTGAGATGGTATCTCAGAGTGGTTTTGATTTACATTTCCCAGATGCTGAGTGATGTCGAACATTTTTTCATGTGTCTGTTGGCCATTCACATATCTTCCTTTGAGAAATGCCTATTCAGCTCCTTTGCACATTTTTAAGTTGGTTTTTTTTTGCTGTAAAGTTGTTTGAGTTCCTTGTATATTATGGATTTTAATCCTTTGTCAGATGTATATTTTGCAAATATTTTTTCCCACTCTGTTGGTTATCTTTTCACTCTGTTGATTGTTTCTTTTGCTGTGCAGAAGCTTTTTAGTTTGATATAATCCCATTTGTCTATTTTTCCCTTAGTTGCCTGTGCTTTTGAGGTCATATTCATGAAGTCTGTACCCACTCCTACTTCCTGGAGTATTTCCCCTATGTTTTCTGTAAGGAGTTTTATTGTTTCAGGATGTATATTTAATTCTTTAATCCATTTTGAGTTGCTTTTGGTATATGGTGAGAGGTATGGGTCTACTTTCATTCTTGTACATATGAGTATCCAGTTTTCCCAGCACCATTTGCTGAAGAGGCAGTCTCTTCCTCAGTATGTAGACTTGGTGCCTTTGTCAAAGGTCAGATGGCTGTAGGTGTATGGGTTGATTTCTGGGTTCTCTATTCTATTCCATTGATCAGTTTGTGTGTTTTTATGCTAGTACCATGCTGTTTTGGTTATTATAGCTTTGCAATATAGTTTAAAGCCAGGTAATGTTATGCCACCAGCTTTATTTTTTTTTGCTCAGGATTGCTTTGGTGATGCATGGTCTTTTGTTATTTCATATGAATGTCTGGAGAGTTTTCTCTATTTCTGAGAAAAATGTCATTGGAATTTTGATGGGGATTGCATTGAATCTATAGATCACTTTGGGTAATATGGACGTTATCACAATATTAATTCTTCCAATCCAAGAGCATAGGATATCTTTCCATCTTCTTGTGTCCTCCTTAATTTCTCTCAACAGTGGTTTGTAGTTCTCTTCATAGAGATTTTTCACATCCTTGGTTAACTTTATTCCTAAGTATTTTATTTTTTTGGTGGCTATTGTAAATGGGTTAGCTTTCTTGATTCCTTTTTCTGCATGTTCCCTGTTGGAATATAGAAATGCTACTGATTTTTGTGTGTTGATTTCGTATCCTGCAACTTTGGTTAAATCATATTTTTGGAGAGGCTTTAGGCTGTTCAATATATAGGATCATATCATCTGCAAACAGGGACAGTTTGACTTCATCTTTTCCAATCTGGATGCCCATTATTTCTTTCTCTTGTCTGATTGCTCTGGCTAGTACTTCCAACACTATGTTGAATAGGAGTGGTGAGAGTGGGCATCTTTGTCTAGTTCCTGTTCTTAAGGGAAAAGCTTTCAGCTTTTCCCCATTCAGGATGATATTGGCAGTGGGTTTATCATATATGGCTTTAATTATGTTGAGATACTTTCCATCTATACCTAACTTGTAGAGAGTCTTTACAATGAACAAAT
The DNA here is from genome assembly GCF_000696425.1 of Galeopterus variegatus. Classification (NCBI taxonomy): domain Eukaryota; kingdom Metazoa; phylum Chordata; class Mammalia; order Dermoptera; family Cynocephalidae; genus Galeopterus; species Galeopterus variegatus. The sequence continues at coordinate 116,205 of NW_007728474.1, read as the reverse complement.
GTTGAATTTTGTCAAATGCTTTTTCAGCATCTATAGAGATGATCATATGGTCCTTGTATTTGATTTTATTGATATGGTGTATCTCATTTATTGATTTGTGTATGTTGAACCAACCTTGCATCCCTGGGATGAATCCCACTTGATCATGGTGTATAATTTTGTGTATGCGTTCCTGTATTCTGTTAGCTAGTATTTTATTGAGGATTTTTGCATCTATATTCATCAAGGATACTGGCATGTAGTTTTCTATTTTTGGTGTATCTTTGTCTGGTTTTGGTATTAGGGTGATGTTTGCCTCATAGAATGAGTTTGGGAGAATGGCTTCTGTTTCAATCTTTTGGAATAGTTTGTAGAGAATTGGTGTCAATTCCTCTTTGAAGGTTTGGTAGAGTTCTGCTGTGAATCCATCTGGTCCTGGGCATTTCTTTGTTGGGAGCCTTCTGAAAACAACTTCAATCTCTTTCATTGTTATTGGTCTGCTCAGATTTTCTACATCATCTTGTCTCAGTTTTGGTAGTTTGTGTCTGTCCAGAAATTTATCCGTTTCCTCCAGATTTTCAAATTTGTTGGCATATAGTTGTTTATAGTAGTCTCTAATGATTC